>NW_027036110.1:0-12757 GCF_034236695.1 Oncorhynchus nerka
ATACAGGCTACATACAGGCTACATACAGGCTTCCATATTGGCTACATACAGGCTTCACAGGCTACGTACAGGCTAATGACAGGCTACGTACAGGCTACGTACAGGCAGGCTACGTACAGGCTACGCACAGGCTACGCAGACAGGCTTCCCGTACAGGCTACATACAGGCTACATACAGGCTACATACAGGCTTCATACAGGCTACATACAGGCTTCGACAGGCTACGTACAGGCTACGTACAGGCTTCATACAGGCTACGTACAGGCTACGCATACAGGCTACGTACAGGCTACGTATACAGGCTTCATACAGGCTATACAGGCTACATATACAGGCTACATACAGGCTACATACAGGCTACGTACAGGCTTCGCGTACAGGCTACGTACAGGCTACGTACAGGCTACATACAGGCTACATACAGGCTAAGACACAGGCTACATACAGGCTACGTACAGGCTTCATACAGGCTACATACAGGCTACATACAGGCTACATACAGCCTTCATACAGCCTCATACAGGCTACATACAGGCTACATACAGGCTACATACAGGCTACATACAGGCTTCATACAGGCTACACAGGCCACACAGCCTTCGCACAGGCTACACAGGCTACATACAGGCTACATACAGGCTACACAGGCTACATACAGCCTCGTACAGGCTTCGTACAGGCTACGTACAGGCGCCGCACAGGCTAATGCACAGGCTACGCACAGGCTTCACAGGCTACATACAGGCTACGTACAGGCCACGTACAGGCTCACAGGCCACGCTACATACAGGCTTCGTACAGGCTACATACAGGCTACATACAGGCTACATGCAGGCTTCATACAGGCCACATACAGGCTACGTACAGGCTCATACAGGCTACGCACAGGCCACGACAGGCTACGCATACGCAGCAGGCTTCGTACAGGCCTACGTACAGGCTACGTACAGGCTACATACAGGCTACATACAGGCTACATACAGGCTACATACAGGCTATACAGGCTATACAGGCTACATACAGGCTACATACAGGCTACATACAGCCTTCGTACAGGCCACGTACAGGCTAATGCACAGGCTACATACAGGCTACACATACAGGCTTCATACAGGCTACATACAGGCTACATACAGGCCTACAGCCTCGCACAGGCTACGCACAGGCCAGCATACAGGCTACATACAGGCTACATACAGCCTTCTCTGTACAGGCTACATACAGGCTACATACAGGCTACATACAGGCTTCATACAGGCTACATACAGGCTACATACAGGCTACACAGGCATGCAGGCTTCATACAGGCTACATACAGGCATACAGGCTACATACAGCCTTCATACAGGCTACATACAGGCTACATACAGGCTACGCAGGCCAGCGTGACAGGCTACGTACAGGCTACATACAGCCTTCACAGGCTTCATACAGGCTACATACAGGCTACATACAGGCTACGCACAGGCTACGCATGCCTACGTCATACAGGCTTCATACAGGCTACATACAGGCTACATACAGGCTACACAGGCTACATACAGGCTACATACAGGCTACATGTACAGCCTACATACAGGCTACATACAGGTTTTATACAGGCTACATACAGGCTACATACAGGCTACATACAGGCTACATACAGCCTTCATACAGGCTACATACAGGCTACATACAGGCTACATACAGGCTACATACAGCCTTCATACAGGCTACATACAGGCTACATACAGCCTTCATACAGGCTACATACAGGCTACATACAGCCTTCATACAGGCTACATACAGGCTACATACAGCCTTCATACAGGCTACATACAGGCTACATACAGGCTACATACAGGCCTTCCATACAGGCTACATACAGCCTTCATACAGGCTACATACAGCCTTCATACAGGCTACATACATACAGGCTACATACAGGCTTCTACAGGCTCATACAGGCTACATACAGGCTACATACAGGCTACATACAGGCTATAATAGAGGCTATACAGGCATACAGCCTTCATACAGCCTTCCACAGGCTACATACAGGCTACATATACAGCCTCTTCATACAGGCTACATACAGGCTACATACAGCCTACATACAGGCTACATACAGGCTACATACAGGCTACATACAGCCTTCATACAGGCTACATACAGGCTACATACAGGCTACATACAGCCTTCATACAGGCTACATACAGGCTACATACAGCCTTCATACAGGCTACATACAGGCTACATACAGCCTTCATACAGGCTACATACAGGCTACATACAGGCTACATACAGGCTTACAGCCTTCATACAGGCTACATACAGGCTACATACAGGCTACATACAGGCTGGGGTTATACAGTACAGGCTACATACAGCCTTCATACAGCCTACATAAGCTACAGCCTTCATACAGGCTACATACAGGCTACACAGGCTACATACAGGCTACATACAGGCTTCATACAGGCTACAGGCTACATACAGGCTACATACAGGCTGGGCTACAGGCTACGGCTACAGGCTTCGTACAGGCTACAGGCTACATACAGGCTTCCAGGCTACATACAGCCTTCATACAGACAGAGATGGCCGCCATACAGGCTTATGGCTCCTAGGAAACTATGCAGTTTTTTGTTTTTTTTTTTTTTTACGTGTTATTTCTTACATTAGTACCCCAGGTCATCTTAGGTTTCATTACATACAGTCGAGAAGAACTACTGAATATAAGATCAGCGTCAACTCACCATCAGTACGACCAAGAATATGTTTTCCGCGACGCGGATCCTGTGTTCTGCCTTTACAAACAGGACAACGGAAACGACTCCGAAAAAGAGGGAAACGTAGCGGTCTTCTGGTCAGACTCAGGACAAGGGCACATCACGCACCACTCCCCAGCATTCTTCTTGCCAATGTCCAGTTCTCTGCTTCACGGAAACATGGCTCACTGGAGAGACGCTATCCGATGCGGTGCAGCCAACGGGTTTCTCCACGCATCGCGTCGACAGAAACAAACATCTTTCTGGTAAGAAGAGTGGCGGGGGCGTATGCCTCATGACTAACGAGACATGGTGTGATGAAGGAAACATACAGGAACTCAAATCCTTCTGTTCACCTGATTTAGAATTCCTCACAATCAAATGTAGACCGCATTATCTTCCAAGAGAATTCTCTTCGATTATAATCACAGCCGTATATATCCCCCCCAAGCAGACACGTCGATGGCTCTGAACGAACTTTATTTAACTCTTTGCAAACTGGAAACCATTTATCCGGAGGCTGCATTCATTGTAGCTGGGGATTTTAACAAAGCTAATCTGAAAACAAGACTCCCTAAATTTTATCAGCATATCGATTGCGCAACCAGGGGTGGTAAAACCTTGGATCACTATAATATATAACTAAATAAATATAAATATATAACTAAATAAATATATAACTAAAACTGTAGGAGTTAAGCCACTCTTTGCCATGGCAACATGCATTCACACATAGAAACAGAAACAAACATTCAGACACAGATGCACTCAAATGCACACAAACAGTCAACTCTTCAATGGGCAGTAGCGCAGAGCCATTGTGAATCCTATCCCTGCATGTGAGACCCACAGACATCAGATTGCTGGCCCTGTCCTACTGATGAAAATACCTACCTGAAGGCAGACTGATCCTGTTCCCGTCCTTCAGTTTGAGCCGTGAGCGTCTGAACTTGCCCTGCCTGCTCTCCACGCGGGGTTTCTCCTGATACAGCTGGTGGATGATAACGTTCAGCTCTCTCTCCAGGATGTGGATCTCCCTCTCCGCCAGCTCCTGCTCCCTCCTCCTAAGCTCCTCCTCTTGGCTCTTCTGCTGTAGCGCAGCACGACTCAGCTCCTCCTCCCACGACCTCAGCTCCTGGAGAAAAGGTTAGAGGTCAGGGAGATTTAACACTTGTGGTGCGATTTTTTTGTTTTTCGGGGGGATTATAGATGACACTACAGCATATCACTCTGCATAGCCTGGTTCAACAACCATTAAAGTTGGCAAGACAGCACAAACAAATCTCGTGGGCCCCATATTGTATAATATGGAAACCGCCACGACAGAGGCCTTTGATCTTTTGAAAGCTGACTGAGAATCCCGCTACCTTCTCCTTGACTCTGAGCTGGTCGAACATCTCCTGAATCTCCATCTTCCAGTCGTCCTGCAGGGAGTGGAAGGACTCGACTGGCATCTCGAAGAAGCCCGATTCCTCTATAGTTGTCAGCTGGTCCAGGATACTGGTGAAGAGAGGTCGTAGGTGGGGGTCTGGACTCCAGCAGTCTGGAGGAGAGAAGAAGAAGAAGTTAATAAAGGTGGTGTGTTTAGATGTACCACAGATAGAACAATGAGACAGATATTTCACTGGATGTGATAAATGTGAAGCATCCTGTTGGCCGTTTCCACTCACTACCAAATATGGTGGTGAGAGGAAGCCCAGTGGCCCGGCAGTGGGAGAAGGAGATGGATTTTGGCCGACATTCTGCTACTGTTCTCATTGATGAAACATTTGATCTCAATACAGTTTTCGGTTTCCAAAACTACAATATTTTACAAACAGAGTGGACTAAGTTTTATAGATTTGACCCTTTGCCAAATTTGCGTTGTTCAGATGGAGTGGAAGGGCGAATTAAATTACTGCACAAGCGCATTTCAAAGAGTAGGCGTTCCTTAACGGAAATATGCAAATAGATGCTAGAACGCGCCAATAGGCTCCTGCTAGCTCGTGCTTGGCTCTGCCCACCTTCTTGCCTGTTCTGCCCCACTATGATTCATTTGTTTCCATTGGAAACGACATGCTGTGATCTATCTTGGGTTAGTTATAAAAAATCTTTGATGTAATGTTTTGTTAGTATCTCTCTCTCTATATATAATAAATATATACACTACCGGTCAAAAGTTATATATATATATATAGGGCTCTGGGCAGGTGGGCTCTGGGCAGGTGGCTGTTGGCCTCACTGAAGAATACCTAACAGAAATCATCTTACCTTCCCATAAGATGGGCGAAGGGCTCTGGGCAGGTGGCTGTTGGCCTCACTGAAGAATACCTAACAGAAATCATCTTACCTTCCCATAAGATGGGCGAAGGGCTCTGGGCAGGTGGCTGTTGGCCTCACTGAAGAATACCTAACAGAAATCATCTTACCTTCCCATAAGATGGGCGAAGGGCTCTGGGCAGGTGGCTGTTGGCCTCATTGAAGAATACCTAACAGAAATCATCTTACCTTCCCATAAGATGGGCGAAGGGCTCTGGGCAGGTGGCTGTTGGCCTCACTGAAGAATACCTAACAGAAATCATCTTACCTTCCCATAAGATGGGCGAAGGGCTCTGGGCAGGTGGCTGTTGGCCTCACTGAAGAATACCTAACAGAAATCATCTTACCTTCCCATAAGATGGGCGAAGGGCTCTGGGCAGGTGGCTGTTGGCCTCATTGAAGAATACCTAACAGAAATCATCTTACCTTCCCATAAGATGGGCGAAGGGCTCTGGGCAGGTGGCTGTTGGCCTCACTGAAGAATACCTAACAGAAATCATCTTACCTTCCCATAAGATGGGCGAAGGGCTCTGGGCAGGTGGCTGTTGGCCCCACTGAAGAATACCTAACAGAAATCATCTTACCTTCCCATAAGATGGGCGAAGGGCTCTGGACAGGTGGCTGTTGGCCCCACTGAAGAATACCTAACAGAAATCATCTTACCTTCCCATAAGATGGGCGAAGGGCTCTGGGCAGGTGGCTGCTGGCCTCACTGAAGAATACCTAACAGAAATCATCTTACCTTCCCATAAGATGGGCGAAGGGCTCTGGACAGGTGGCTGTTGGCCTCACTGAAGAATACCTAACAGAAATCATCTTACCTTCCCATAAGATGGGCGAAGGGCTCTGGGCAGGTGGCTGTTGGCCTCACTGAAGAATACCTAACAGAAATCATCTTACCTTCCCATAAGATGGGCGAAGGGCTCTGGGCAGGTGGCTGTTGGCCTCATTGAAGAATACCTAACAGAAATCATCTTACCTTCCCATAAGATGGGCGAAGGGCTCTGGGCAGGTGGCTGTTGGCCTCACTGAAGAATACCTAACAGAAATCATCTTACCTTCCCATAAGATGGGCGAAGGGCTCTGGGCAGGTGGCTGTTGGCCTCACTGAAGAATACCTAACAGAAATCATCTTACCTTCCCATAAGATGGGCGAAGGGCTCTGGACAGGTGGCTGTTGGCCTCACTGAAGAATACCTAACAGAAATCATCTTACCTTCCCATAAGATGGGCGAAGGGCTCTGGGCAGGTGGCTGTTGGCCTCATTGAAGAATACCTAACAGAAATCATCTTACCTTCCCATAAGATGGGCGAAGGGCTCTGGACAGGTGGCTGTTGGCCTCACTGAAGAATACCTAACAGAAATCATCTTACCTTCCCATAAGATGGGCGAAGGGCTCTGGGCAGGTGGCTGTTGGCCTCACTGAAGAATACCTAACAGAAATCATCTTACCTTCCCATAAGATGGGCGAAGGGCTCTGGGCAGGTGGCTGTTGGCCTCACTGAAGAATACCTAACAGAAATCATCTTACCTTCCATAAGATGGGCGAAGGGCTCTGGACAGGTGGAAGGGATGGGCAACGCCAGCTTATTCATGGCTACTCCATACGCCACCGCGAGACAATCAATGCCCCTGAATGGGACTTCTCCCGTCAGCAGCTCCCACAGAAGAACCCCGTAGCTACAGGGTCGGGAGGAAGAGATCAGGAAAGAGATGGAAGACGTTATGGAAACAGAAAAATGGGATTTCTGGGAATTTTGGGAAAGGTACCGGAATTTTGAAACCTTTTGCTTCATAGGCTTATATTTCTCTTTCTGTCTTTCTTTTGTCAGTATCAGCAGGAAACAGAATGGCATAATTCAGAATAGACAGCAGAGAGGATAGACAGCATAGAGAATAGACAGCATAGAGGATAGACAGCATAGAGAATAGACAGCATAGAGAATAGACAGCAGAAAGAATAGACAGCAGAGAGGATAGACAGCAGAGAGGATAGACAGCATAGAGAATAGACAGCATAGAGAATAGACAGCATAGAGGATAGACAGCAGAGAGGATAGACAGCAGAGAGAATAGACAGCAGAGAGAATAGACAGCATAGAGAATAGACAGCAGAAAGAATAGACAGCAGAGAGAATAGACAGCAGAAAGAATAGACAGCAGAGAGGATAGACAGCATAGAGAATAGACAGCATAGAGAATAGACAGCATAGAGGATAGACAGCAGAGAGGATAGACAGCAGAGAGAATAGACAGCAGAGAGAATAGACAGCATAGAGAATAGACAGCAGAAAGAATAGACAGCAGAGAGAATAGACAGCAGAGAGGATAGACAGCATAGAGAATAGACAGCAGAGAGAATAGACAGCAGAGAGGATAGACAGCAGAGAGGATAGACAGCATAGAGAATAGACAGCAGAGAGAATAGACAGCAGAGAGAATAGACAGCAGAGAGGATAGACAGCATAGAGAATAGACAGCAGAGAGAATAGACAGCAGAGAGGATAGACAGCAGAGAGAATAGACAGCAGAGAGAATAGACAGCAGAAAGAATAGACAGCAGAGAGAATAGACAGCAGAGACAATAGACAGCATAGAGAATAGACAGCATAGAGAATAGACAGCAGAGAGGATAGACAGCATAGAGAATAGACAGCAGAGAGGATAGACAGCAGAGAGGATAGACAGCAGAGAGAATATACATCAGAGAGAATAGACAGCATAGAGAATAGACAGCATAGAGAATAGACAGCAGAGACAATAGACAGCAGAGAGGATAGACAGCATAGAGAATAGACAGCATAGAGAATAGACAGCAGAGAGGATAGACAGCATAGAGAATAGACAGCAGAGAGGATAGACAGCAGAGAGGATAGACAGCATAGAGAATAGACAGCAGAGAGAATAGACAGCAGAGAGGATAGACAGCAGAAAGAATATACATCAGAGAGAATAGACAGCAGAGAGGATAGACAGCATAGAGAATAGACAGCAGAGAGGATAGACAGCAGAGAGAATATACATCAGAGAGAATAGACAGCATAGAGAATAGACAGCATAGAGAATAGACAGCAGAGACAATAGACAGCAGAGAGGATAGACAGCAGAGAGGATAGACAGCATAGAGAATAGACAGCAGAGAGGATAGACAGCAGAGAGGATAGACAGCAGAGAGGATAGACAGCAGAGAGGATAGACAGCATAGAGAATAGACAGCTAGAGAATAGACAGCTAGAGAATAGACAGCTAGAGAATAGACAGCTAGAGAATAGACAGCAGAGACAATAGACAGCAGAGAGAATAGACAGCATAGAGAATAGACAGCTAGAGAATAGACAGCTAGAGAATAGACAGCAGAGAGAATAGACAGCAGAGACAATAGACAGCAGAGACAATAGACAGCAGAGAGAATAGACAGCAGAGACAATAGACAGCAGAGAGAATAGACAGCAGAGACAATAGACAGCAGAGACAATAGACAGCAGAGACAATAGACAGCAGAGAGAATAGACAGCAGAGAGAATAGACAGCAGAGACAATAGACAGCAGAGACAATAGACAGCAGAGAGAATAGACAGCAGAGACAATAGACAGCAGAGACAATAGACAGCAGAGACAATAGACAGCAGAGACAATAGACAGCAGAGAGCAGAAAGCTGATGGACAGAGAGAGAATTAACAAATTCCTTAATAATCACAATATCTTGAGCAAAAGCCTGATTGGATTTATACCAAAACATTGTACAACCGATCATATTTACACCCGAGAGACCCTGATAGATAAACCTGTCCACCAAAATAATACCAAAATGGACTGTTCTACAAAGTTATTGAAAGCGGTGTAGGGGGTAAAAAACATAATTAAATCAATGTCTACTGGCAATACATTGCAGCATTAAAATTGGCACGTAAATAACAGAATTCTTTAACCAGGGGCGGGGCCTTCGCCAGGGTTGCAATCTGAGCCCTGCACTCTTCAATATTTACATCAACGAATTGGCCACAATTCTAGAACAATCCTCAGCCCGAAGTGTTAGTGTCCACAATTCAGAGCTTAATTAAATTATCCAGATTTCAGGGAATTAGACCAAAGTTCTCAAATGGATTAAATTTAGATTTTTTGTTGTTGTCACTGCACACAATTATTATTATTATTATTTCTATTTTTTTACAAATGAAAAGCCTAAATAAGTCCAGGAATAAACATTTGCTTAACTTGTCATGTTACAAGTTGTATAGATTCACTCTGTGTGCAATAATAGTGTTCAACATGATTTCTGAGTGACTACCTCATCTCTGTACCCCCACACATACAATTATCTGTACGGTCCTTCAGTCGAGCAGTGAATTTCAAACACAGATTCAACCACAAAGACCAGGGAGGTTTTCTAATGCCTCGCAAAGGACACCTATTGGTTGATGGGTAAAAAAAATAAATAAAAGCAGAATATCCCTTTGAGCATGGTGAAGTTATGAATTACACTTTGGATGGTGTATCAATACACCCAGTCACTACAAATATACAGGAGTCCTTCTTAACTCAGTTGCCGGAGAGGAAGGAAACTGCTCAGGGATTTCAACATGAGGACAATGGTGACTTTAAAACAGTTACAGAGTTTAATGCTGTGGTAGGAGACAACTGAGGATGGATCAACAACATTGTAGTTACTCCACAAGATTCTCCTACATGTCCAGAGGAAACTACAAACAATGGACGCAGAGCACCATTAGGCCAATATCCACTAATAATACAAACGTAAGTTTTTAGAAACATCTAAAATACAGTGACCACCTCTCATATCATTACCAAGCCCTGCAATGCCAAGAGCTGAGCAAAGAAAAGAGTCCCCTCATCCAGCTGGTCCTGAGGCTGAGTTCACAAAACTGTTCTACTAACACACTGAAGCCTCAGTCCCCTCATCCAGCTGGTCCTGAGGCTGAGTTCACTAACCTGTTCTACTAACACACTGAAGCCTCAGGACCAGAACATCCAATCAATCAGAATAAAACAATTACAACACAGTCAAAACAAAACGACATAACTTATTGGGAAACACAAGCACAAACACAAAGCAAAATGCAGTGCTATCTGGCCCTAAATCGACAGAACACCGTGGCAAACTATTTGACCATGGTTACTGATCAAAAGTACAAACTCAGTGAGCACAGCCTTGCCATTGCAACCACTGCACCACAGCAGAACCTGAGACGGAGCTGCATTATTAAAAAGTATCAAACGATGAGTGTCATTTCCCAAAATTTGACAACCTTATTGAAGGTTTCAAAGACCTCTCTGATGAGGATAGGCTACTCGTCCGGTTGGGGGAGGACGCAGAGAGCTGTGGGTTGGCAGAGCACTACATTGCTGCCTGCCATAAGATGACAGACAGTGTCTGACAGACCAACTAACGTGCACATGTCCTCCAACAAACAGACCAACTAACCTGCACATGTCCTCCAACAAACAGACCAACTAACGTGCACATGTCCTCCAACAAACAGACCAACTAACCTGTACATGTCCTCCAACAAACAGACCAACTAACCTGTACATGTCCTCCAACAAACAGACCAACTAACCCAACATGTCCTCCAAACAAACAGACCAACTAACCTGTACATGTCCTCCAACAAACAGACCAACTAACCTGCACATGTCCTCCAACAAACAGACCAACTAACCTGTACATGTCCTCCAACAAACAGACCAACTAACCTGTACATGTCCTCCAACAAACAGACCAACTAACCTGCACATGTCCTCCAACAAACAGACCAACTAACCTGTACATGTCCTCCAAACAGACCAACTAACCTGTACATGTCCTCCAAACAGACCAACTAACCTGTACATGTCCTCCAACAAACAGACCAACTAACCTGCACATGTCCTCCAACAAACAGACCAACTAACGTGCACATGTCCTCCAAACAGACCAACTAACCTGTACATGTCCTCCAACAAACAGACCAACTAACCTGCACATGTCCTCCAACAAACAGACCAACTAACCTGTACATGTCCCCTCCAAAATGCATTCAACTAACCTGTACATGTCCTCCAACAAACAGACCAACTAAACCTGTACATGTCCTCCAACAAACAGACCAACTAACCTGTACATGTCCTCCAACAAACAGACCAACTAACCTGTACATGTCCTCCAACAAACAGACCAATCCAACCTGTACATGTCCTCCAACAAACAGACCAACTAACCTGGTACATGTCCTCCAACAAACAGACCAACTAACCTGTACATGTCCTCCAACAAACAGACCAACTAACCTGTACATGTCCTCCAACAAACAGACCAACTAACCTGTACATGTCCTCCAACAAACAGACCAACTAACCTGTACATGTCCTCCAACAAACAGACCAAACCAACCTGCACATGTCCTCCAACAAACAGACCAACTAACCTGCACATGTCCTCCAACAAACAGACCAACTAACCTGCACATGTCCTCCAACAAACAGACCAACTAACCTGTACATGTCCTCCAACAAACAGACCAACTAACCTGCACATGTCCTCCAAACAGACCAACTAACCTGTACATGTCCTCCAACAAACAGACCAACTAACCTGCACATGTCCTCCAACAAACAGACCAACTAACCTGCACATGTCCTCCAACAAACAGACCAACTAACCTGTACATGTCCTCCAAACAGACCAACTAACGTGTACATGTCCTCCAAACAGACCAACTAACCTGTACATGTCCTCCAAACAGACCAACTAACCTGTACATGTCCTCCAACAAACAGACCAACTAACCTGTACATGTCCTCCAACAAACAGACCAACTAACCTGCACATGTCCTCCAAACAGACCAACTAACCTGCACATGTCCTCCAACAAACAGACCAACTAACCTGTACATGTCCTCCAACAAACAGACCAACTAACCTGTACATGTCCTCCAACAAACAGACCAACTAACCTGCACATGTCCTCCAAACAAACAGACCAATCAACCTGTACATGTCCTCCAAACAGACCAACTAACCTGCACATGTCCTCCAACAAACAGACCAACTAACCTGTACATGTCCTCCAACAAACAGACCAACTAACCTGTACATGTCCTCCAACAAACAGACCAACTAACCTGTACATGTCCTCCAACAAACAGACCAACTAACCTGTGGTATGTCCTCCAAACAGACCAAACTAACCTGTACATGTCCTCCAAACAGACCAACTAACCTGTACATGTCCTCCAAACAGACCAACTAACCTGCACATGTCCTCCAAACAGACCAACTAACCTGTACATGTCCTCCAAACAGACCAACTAACCTGCACATGTCCTCCAAACAGACCAACTAACCTGTACATGTCCTCCAAACAGACCAACTAACCTGTACATGTCCTCCAAACAGACCAACTAACCTGTACATGTCCTCCAAACAGACCAACTAACCTGCACATGTCCTCCAAACAGACCAACTAACCTGTACATGTCCTCCAAACAGACCAACTAACCTGTACATGTCCTCCAACAAACAGACCAACTAACCTGCACATGTCCTCCAACAAACAGACCAACTAACCTGCACATGTCCTCCAACAAACAGACCAACTAACCTGTACATGTCCTCCAACAAACAGACCAACTAACCTGCACATGTCCTCCAACAAACAGACCAACTAACCTGTACATGTCCTCCAACAAACAGACCAACTAACCTG
>NW_027036111.1:0-12759 GCF_034236695.1 Oncorhynchus nerka
TTATAGAGAGGAGACAGAGAATCTCATATGTAGATTAACTGTTTCCCCAATGACAATGAGAGGAACAGAGAACTCTATGTCAGATTAACTGTTTCACCAATAGCCAATAGAGAGGGACAGAGAGAACTCTATGTCAGATTAACTGTTTCACCAATGACAATTTGCCGAATGTCGGCCAACTCTCTCCCGCTGCCGGCCACTGGACTTCCTGTCATCACCATATTTGGTAGTGAGTGGAAATGCAAACCGGATGCTTCACATTTCTTCATGGGGTGAACCATCTGGCTCGTTGTTCTGTGTTTCCAGGGTGACAGAGAGACGTTTGAGAACTACTACAGGAAACAGAGGAAAAAACAGGCCAGGCTGGTGCTGCAGCCCCAGTCTAATATGGTGAGGAGGGTTCCCCTCTCTATCTGTTCCCCTCTCTATCTGTTCCCCTCTCTATCTGTTACCCTCCTCTATCTGTTCCCCTCCTCTATCTGTCCCCCTCTCTATCTGTCCCCCTCTCTATCTGTCCCCCTCTCTATCTGTTCCCCTCTCTATCTGTTCCCCTCTCTATCTGTTCCCCTCTCTATCTGTTCCCCTCTCTATCTGTTCCCCAGTCTAATATGGTGAGGAGGGTTCCCCTCTCTATCTGTTCCCCTCTCTATCTGTTCCCCTCCTCTATCTGTTCCCCTCTCTATCTGTTCCCCTCCTCTATCTGTTCCCCTCTCTATCTGTTCCCCTCCTCTATCTGTTCCCCTCCTCTATCTGTTCCCCTCCTCTATCTGTTCCCCTCCTCTATCTGTTCCCCTCCTCTATCTGTTCCCCTCCTCTATCTGTTCCCCTCCTCCCTCTGTTCCCCTCCTCTTTCTGTCTCTGTGTTCCCCTTCTCTTGTTCTCATCCCCTGATCAGTAGTTCCAAACCTCTGTCTATAATGTGTGTTGTTTCCTGGTCCAGCAGGAGACCGTGGAGGGTTACCGGCGCTACTTCAACCAGATCGTAGGCTTCTTCCTGGTGGAGGACCACGTTCTGCACTCCACACAGGGACTGTTGACCAGAGCCTTTACTGATGAACTGTGGAACATGGCCCTGTCTAAGATCACTGCCGTGCTCCGCACACACTCTGTGAGTACACACACACACACACACACACACACACAACATACACACACACACACTCTGTGAGTACACACACACTAAATACACAACCACACACACACACTCTGTGAGTACACACACTAAATACACAACCACACTCTGTGAGTACACACACACGCACACACACACACACACACACACACACACACACACACACTAAATACACAACCACACTCTGTGAGTACACACACACACTAAATACACAACCACACTCTGTGAGTACACACGCACACACACACACACTAAATACACAACCACACTCTGTGAGTACAGCTAACACACCCCTGGATGTGAGGGGGAGTGAGTGTCCTGGCTCGACAAGGTCTGTGGGGTCATGGAGTGCTCAGCCCTGTGGAGTGCTCAGCCCTGTGGAGTGCTCAGCCCTGTGGAGTGCTCAGCCCTGTGGAGTGCTCAGCCCTGTGTCGTTTTACCATTGAAAGTGTTCTAGCAGGGGGCTAAAGCCTCTTATCAGTGGGAGAGGACCAGGGTAGCAGTCACACTAACCCTAGCAGGGGGCTAAAGCCTCTTATCAGTGGGAGAGGACCAGGGTAGCAGTCACACTAACCCTAGCAGGGGGCTAAAGCCTCTTATCAGTGGGAGAGGACCAGGGTAGCAGTCACACTAACCCTAGCAGGGGCCTAAAGCCTCTTATCAGTGGGAGAGGACCAGGGTAGCAGTCACACTAACCCTAGCAGGGGGCTAAAGCCTCTTATCAGTGGGAGAGGACCAGGGTAGCAGTCACACTAACCCTAGCAGGGGGCTAAAGCCTCTTATCAGTAGGAGAGGACCAGGGTAGCAGTCACACTAACCCTAGCTGTAGGGTTTGACCAGGCCTAGCAGGGGGCTAAAGCCTCTTGTCAGTGGGAGAGGACCAGGGTAGCAGTCACACTAACCTAGCAGGGGGCTAACGCCTCTTATCGGTGGGAGAGGACCCGGGGTAGCAGTCACACTAACCTAGCTGGGGGCTAAACCTCTATCAGTGGGGAGAGGACCAGGGTAGCAGTCACACTAACCTAGCAGTAGGGTTTGACCAGGCCTAGCAGGGGCTAAAGCCTCTTATCAGTGGGAGAGGACCAGGGTAGCAGTCACACTAACTATGGGGGCTAAAGCCTCTTATCAGTGGGAGAGGGCCAGGGTAGCAGTCACACTAACCCTAGCAGGGGCCTGAAACATCAGTGGGGAGAGGACCAGAGGTAGCAGTCACACTAACCCTAGCAGTAGGGTTTTGACCAGGCCTGGGGGCTAAAGCCTCTTATCCCAGTGGGAGAGGACCAGGGTAGCAGTCACACTAACTAGCAGGGGCTAAGAAGCCTCTTATCAGTGGGAGAGGACCAGGGTAGCAGTCACACTAACCTAGCAGGGGGCTAAAGTCTCTTATCAGTGGAAGGACCAGGTATGCAGTCACACTAACCTAGCAGTAGGGTTTGACCAGGCTTGTCTAGCAGGGGGCTGAAGCTCTTATCAGTGGGAGAGGACCCCAGGGTAGCAGTCACACTAACCCTAGCAGGGGGCTAAAGCCTCTTATCAGTGGGAGAGGACCAGGGTAGCAGTCACACTAACTCCTAGGCAGGGGGCCAAAGGGGTCTCTTATCAGTGGGAGAGGACCAGGGTAGCAGTCACACTAACCCTAGCTGTAGGGTTTGACCAGGCCTAGCAGGGGCTAAAGCCTCTTGTCAGTGGGAGAGGACCAGGGGTAGCAGTCACACTAACCTAGCAGGGGCTAAAGCCTCTTAAAGTGGGAGAGGACCAGGGTAGCAGTCTCACACTAACCCTAGCAGGGGGGCTAAAGCCTCTTATCAGTGGGAAGGACCAGGGTAGCAGTCACACTAACCCTAGCAGGGGGCTAAAGCCTCTTATCAGTGGGAGAGGACCAGGGTAGCAGTCACACTAACCTAGCAGGGGCTAAAGCCTCTTATCAGTGGGAGAGGACCAGGGTAGCAGTCACACTAACCCTAGCAGGGGCTAAAGCCTCTTATCAGTGGGAGAGGACCAGTCACACTGGTAGCAGGGGGCTAAAGCCTCACACAGGGTAACCCTAGCAGTGGGTTTGACCAGGCTCAGGGGGGCTAAAGCCTCTTATCAGTGGGACCGGGGAGGACCAGGGTAGCAGTCACACTAACCTAGCAGGGGCTAAAGCCTCTTATCAGTGGGAGAGGACCAGGGTAGCAGTCACACTAACCCTAGCAGGGGCTAAAGCCTCTTATCAGTGGGAGAGGACCAGGTAGCAGTCACACTAACCCTAGCAGGGGCTAAAGTCAGCCTAGGGTTTGACCAGCAGTCACACTAACCTAGCAGGGGCTAAAGCCTCTTATCAGTGGGAGAGGACCAGGGTAGCAGTCACACTAACCTGGCTGTAGGTTTGACCAGGCCTAGCAGGGGGCTAAAGCCTCTTATCAGTGGGAGAGGACCAGGGTAGCAGTCACACTAACCCTAGCAGTTTGGGCCTAAAGCCTCTTATCAGTGGGAGAGGACCAGGGTAGCAGTCACACTAACCCTAGCAGGGGGCCTAAAGCTCTCTTATCAGTGGGAGAGGACCAGGGTAGCAGTCACACTAACCTAGCAGGGGCTAAAGCCTCTTATATGGGGAGAGGACCAGCAGCAGGAGAGGACCAGGGTTTGACCAGTCACACTAACCCTAGCAGGGGGCTAAAGCCTCTTATCAGTGGGAGAGGACCAGGGTAGCAGTCACACTAACCCTAGCTGTAGGGTTTGACCAGGCCTAGCAGGGGGCTAAAGCCTCTTATCAGTGGGAGAGGACCAGGGTAGCAGTCACACTAACCCTAGCAGGGGGCCTCTTTTGGGAAGGGACCAGGCACTAGCAGGGGGCTAAAGCCTCTTATCAGTGGGGAGAGGACCAGGGTAGCAGTCACACTAACCCTAGGCAGGGGCTAAAGCCTCTTATCAGTGGGAGAGGACCAGGGTAGCAGTCACACTAACCTAGCAGGGGCTAAAGCCTCTTATCAGTGGGAGAGGACCAGGGTAGCAGTCACACTAACCCTAGCTGTAGGGTTTGACCAGGCCTAGCAGGGGGCTAAAGCCTCTTATCAGTGGGAGAGGACCAGGGTAGCAGTCACACTAACCCTAGCAGTAGGGTTTGACCAGGCCTAGCAGGGGGCTAAAGCCTCTTATCAGTGGGAGAGGACCAGGGTAGCAGTCACACTAACCCTAGCAGGGGGCTAAAGCCTCTTATCAGTGGGAGAGGACCAGGGTAGCAGTCACTAACCCTAGCAGTAGGGTTTGACCAGGCCTAGCAGGGCTAAAGCCTCTTATCAGTGGGAGAGGACCAGGGTAGCAGTCACACTAACCTAGGGTTTGCAGGGGCTAAAGCCTCTTATCAGTGAGAGAGGACCAGGGTAGCAGTCACACTAACCTAGCAGTAGGGTTTGGGCTAAAGCCTCTTATCAGTGGGAGAGGACCAGGGTAGCAGTCACACTAACCCTAGCTGTAGGGTTTGACCAGGGCAGGGGCTAAAGCCTCTTATCAGTGGGAGAGGACCAGGGTAGCAGTCACACTAACCCTAGCAGGGGGCTAAAGCCTCTTATCAGTGGGAGAGGACCAGGGTAGCAGTCACACTAACCCTAGCAGTAGGGTTTGACCAGGCCTAGCAGGGGGCTAAAGCCTCTTATCAGTGGGAGAGGACCAGGGTAGGTAGCAGGGGCAGCCTCTTATCACCAGGGTAGCAGTCACACTAACCTAGCAGTAGGGTTTGACCAGGCCTAGCAGGGGGCCAAAGCCTCTTATCAGTGGGAGAGGACCAGGGTAGCAGTCACACTAACCTAGCAGGGGGGGCCTCTTATCAGTGGGAAGGACCAGGGTAGCAGTAGCAGGGGCTAAAGCCTCTTATCAGTGGGAGAGGACCAGGGTAGCAGTCACACTAACCCTAGCAGTAGGGTTTGACCAGGCCTAGCAGGGGGCTAAAGCCTCTTATCAGTGGGAGAGGACCAGGGTAGCAGTCACACTAACCCTAGCAGTAGGGTTTGACCAGGCCTAGCAGGGGGCTAAAGCCTCTTATCAGTGGGAGAGGACCAGGGTAGCAGTCACTAACTAACAGGGGCTAAAGCCTCTTATCAGTGGGAGAGGACCAGGGTAGCAGTCACACTAACCCTAGCAGGGGCTAAAGTCTCTTATCAGTGGGAAGGGACCAGGGTGGGAGAGGACCAGCAGATCACACTAACCCTAGCTGTAGGGTTTGACCAGGCCTAGCAGGGGCTAAAGCCTCTTATCAGTGGGAGAGGACCAGGGTAGCAGTCACACTAACCCAGGGGCTAGGGTTTGACCAGGGCACCTGGCAGGGCTAAAGCCTCTTATCAGTGGGAGAGGACCAGGGTAGCAGTCACACTAACCCTAGCAGTAGGGTTTGACCAGGCCTAGCAGGGGCTAAAGCCTCTTATCAGTGGGAGAGGACCAGGGTAGCAGTCACACTAACCCTAGCAGTAGGGTTTGGGCCTAAAGCCTCTTATCAGTAAGGAGAGGACCAGGGTAGCAGTCACACACACAGGCCTAGCAGGGGCTAAAGCCTCTTATCAGTGGGAGAGGACCAGGGTAGCAGTCACACTAGCCTAGCAGTAGGGTTTGACCAGGCCTAACGGGGCTAAAGCCTCTTATCAGTGGGAGAGGACCAGGGTAGAGTCACTAACCTAGCAGGGGGCTGCGCCTCTTATCGGTGGGAGGAGGACAGGTACTTAGTCTACTAACCTAGCAGTAATTTGACCAGGCCCTAGCAGGGGGCTAAAGACCTCTTATCAGTGGGAGAGGACCAGGGCAACAGTAACACCTAACCTAGCAGGGGCTAAAGCCTCTTATCAGTGGGAGAGGACCAGGGTAGCAGTCACACTAACCTCGCAGTGGGCTAAAAGCCTCTTGTCAGTTGGAGAGGACCAGGGTAGCAGTCACACTAACCTAGCAGTAGGGTTTGACCAGGGCTGGCAGGGGGCTAAAGCCTGCTTATCAGTGGGAGAGGACCAGGGTGAGTCACACTAACCCTAGCGGGGGCTAGAGCACCTCTTATCCAGTGGGAGAGGACCAGGGTAGCAGTCACACTAACCCTAGCAGTAGGGTTTGACCGAGGCCTAACGGGGACTCAAAGCCTGCATCTCAGTGGGAGAGGACCAGGGTAGCAGTCACACTAACCTAACCCAGGGGCTAAAGCCTCTTATCAGTGAGAGAGGACCAGGGGTAGCAGTCATAGCCCGAGCAGTAGGGTTTTGACCAGGCCTAGCAGGGGCTGGAATCTCCTTGCTGCGGTGGGAAGGACCAGGGTTGCAGTCACACTAACCTAACGGGGAGGCTACAAGCCTCTTATCAGTGGGAGAGGACCAGGGTAGCAGTCCACTAGCCCTAGCTTGGGGATAAAGCCTCTTATCAGTGGGAGAGGACCCGGGGTAGCAGTCACTAACCTGGCAGGGAAGCAAAGCCTCTTATCAGTGAGAGAGGACCAGGGTAGCAGTCACTAACCTAGCGGGCCGGTTTTGACCAGGCCTAGCTTGGGCTAAAGTCTCTTATCAGTGAGAGACCAGGGTAGCAGTCACACTAACCCTGGCAGTAGGGTTTGACCAGACTGTTGGCCCCTAGGACTGCATGAGACCCAGCAGTCCCAGGCTGTGAGACCGCGTGAGTCCCAGGCTGTGAGACCGCGTGAGTCCCAGGCTGTGAGACCCCGTGAGTCCCAGGCTGTGAGACCCCGTGAGTCCCAGGCTGTGAGACCCCGTGAGTCCCAGGCTGTGAGACCCCGTGAGTCCCAGCTCTGGGATATCACCACCATCATCCCTGACTGATGTCCAATCGCCCCTGATACCTCTTTCTCCACACTTCTGAGCTCACAGCTCTGTTACCATAGTCACACTAGTTCAACTGCTGTTCTTGTTCCAGTCTGTCCCCATCAATCTGTCCCCATGAGGCCAGTCTGTCTCCATGAGGCCAATCTGTCCCCATGAGGCCAATCTGTCTCCATGAGGCCAGTCTGTCTCCATGAGGCCAGTCTGTCTCCATGAGGCCAGTCTGTCTCCATGAGGCCAGTCTGTCTCCATGAGGCCAGTCTGTCTCCATGAGGCCAGTCTGTCCCCATTGGGCTGCAATGCCCTGAGGTCTTCATTAGACCAGTGGAGCCCTGCTCAATGCTGCTCACTGGGAGGGCCTGCCAGGAACAAGGGCCTAGATACCACTTATCATTCCTAACACCAAGGCTTCTAGATACCACTTATCATTCCTAACACCAAGGCTTCTAGATACCACTTATCATTCCTAACACCAAGGCTTCTAGATAAGCCCTTATCATTCCTAACACCAGGCTTCTAGATAAACCCTTGCCATTCCTGACACCATTCCTGACACCAAGGCTTCTAGATAAGCCCTTACCTCACCCAGAAGGCTGGGAGTAACACTTTCCCTTTCCCTTTTGATTGTGATGGACTTCCGCCCCCGCCTCTTCCTTTCCAGTCGTACTGCAGTGATCCGACCTGGTGCTTTGCAGCTGAAGAACCTCATTGTCATATTTGCAGACACATTACAGGTGAGTCTTGTCCCAGCTCTTCAGACTGGGTGATAAGATAGTATGAATTAAACCTAGAGCTCTTATAAGGTATGAGTGAAGCAGCTGTTTGTTGTCTGTTAATGTTCTGTATTATGTTGTGTTCCGTGTTCCGTGTTCCATGTTCTGTGTTGTGTTCTGTGTTCTGTGTTCTGTGGACCCCAGGAAGAGTAGCTGCTGCTTTCACAACAGCTAATGGGGGATCTGATCCAATACCCAAGCAGTTTTGGTCATTAACCAGTGGAGCAGATTGTGATGCCTCTGGTTTGTAACCTCCCCTCTCTCTCTCCAGGGTTATGGCTACCCAGTGAACAGACTGTTTGACCTGCTGTTTGAGATCCAGAGACCAGTACAATGAAACTTTGCTGAAGAAATGGGCTCTGGTGTTCAGGAGATCTTTGAACTGGACAACTACAGCCTATCCCGTAGAGACTGAAGAAGAGTACAAGTCTGTCGTTAGTAGATTCCCCTTCCGACGCAGAAATTGAAAAGGTGTGTCCTTCATTCAACACCCTTTATTGTAAAACGGACTAACTTCACGACATCGAGATGCGATAGGAATGTCAACTGCTTGGAAATGTCAATGGTCTATATGCTCCTTATAGAGGTCAAGGGGTTAAATAACCTGGGTTGTAAAGTCAACAGTCACTCTCCCTCCTTATAGGGTCCAAGGGTTAATAACCTGGGTTGTAAAGTCAGCTTTAGTCTATATGTCGCCTATAGAGGTCCAAGGGGTTAAATAACCTGGGTTGTAAAGTCAACAGTCTATATGGCTCCTTATAAGAGGTCCAGGGGCTTCAGTTAAAGTAACCTGGGTTGTAAAGTCAACAGTCTATGTCCCATATTACTCAGGGTCCAAGGGCTTCAGTTAAATAACCTGGGATTGGTAAAGTCAGCTTGATCTATATGCTCCTTATAGAGGTCAGGGTTAAACAACCTGGGTTGTAAAGTCAACAGTCTATATCCTCCCTTATAGAGGTCAAGGGGTTAAATAACCTGGGTTGTAAAGTCAACAGTCTATATGCTCCTTATAGAGTCCAAGGGCTTCAGTTAAATAACCTGGGTTGTAAAGTCAACAGTCTATATCCTCCTTATAGAGGTCCAAGGGGCTTCAGTTAAATAACCTGGGTTGTAAAGTCAACAGTCTATATGCTCCTTATAGAGGTCCAAGGGGCTTCAGTTAAATAACCTGGGTTGTAAAGTCAACAGTCTATATGCTCCTTATAGAGGTCCAAGGGGTTAAATAACCTGGGTTGTAAAGTCAACAGTCTATATGCTCCTTATAGAGGTCCAAGGGTTAAATAACCTGGGTTGTAAAGTCAACAGTCTATATGCTCCTTATAGAGGTCCAGGGTCAGTTAAATAACCTGGGTTGTAAAGTCAACAGTCTATATGCTCCTTATAGAGGTCCAAGGGGCTTCAGTTAAATAACCTGGGTTGTAAAGTCAACAGTCTATATGCTCCTTATAGAGGTCCAAGGGGTTAAATAACCTGGGTTGTAAAGTCAACAGTCTATATGCTCCTTATAGAGGTCCAAGGGGTTAAATAACCTGGGTTGTAAAGTCAACAGTCTATATGCTCCTTATAGAGGTCCAAGGGGTTAAATAACCTGGGTTGTAAAGTCAACAGTCTATATCCTCCTTATAGAGGTCCAAGGGGCTTCAGTTAAATAACCTGGGTTGTAAAGTCAACAGTCTATATGCTCCTTATAGAGGTCCAAGGGGCTTCAGTTAAATAACCTGGGTTGTAAAGTCAACAGTCTATATGCTCCTTATAGAGGTCCAAGGGAGTTAAATAACCTGGGTTGTAAAGTCAACTAGTCTATATGCTCCTTATAGAGGTCCAAGGGGTTAAATAACCTGGGTTGTAAAGTCAACAGTCTATATGCTCCTTATAGAGGTCCAAGGGGTTAAATAACCTGGGTTGTAAAGTCAACAGTCTATATGCTCCTTATAGAGGTCCAAGGGGTTAAATAACCTGGGTTGTAAAGTCAACAGTCTATATGCTCCTTATAGAGGTCCAAGGGGTTAAATAACCTGGGTTGTAAAGTCAACAGTCTATATGCTCCCTTGAGGTCCAAGGGGTTAAATAACCTGGGTTGTAAAGTCAGCTGTCTACATATGCTCATATAGAGGTCCAAGGGGTTAAATAACCTGGTTGTAAGTCAACAGTCTATGCTCCTTATAACCTGGGTTGTAAAGTCAACAGTCTATATGCTCCTTATAGAGGTCCAAGGGCTTCAGTTAAATAACCTGGGTTGTAAAGTCAACAGTCTATATGCTCCTTATAGAGGTCCAAGGGGTTAAATAACCTGGGTTGTAAAGTCAACTGGTCTATATCCTCCTTATAGAGGTCCAAGGGGTTAAATAACCTGGGTTGTAAAGTCAACAGTCTATATGCTCCTTATAGAGGTCAAGGGGTTAAATAACCTGGGTTGTAAAGTCAACAGTCTATATCCTCCTTATATAGGTCCAAGGGGTTTAAATAACCTGGGTTGTAAAGTCAACAGTCTATATCCTCCTTATAGAGGTCCAAGGGGTTAAATAACCTGGGTTGTAAAGTCAACAGTCTATATCTCCTTATAGAGTTCCAAGGGGTTAATAACCTGGGTTGTAAAGTCAACAGTCTATATGCTCTTATAGAGGTCCAAGGGGTTAAATAACCTAGGTTGTAAAGTCAACAGTCTATATGTCTTTATAGGGTCCAAGGGGTTAAATAACCTGGGTTGTAAAGTCAACAGTCTATATCCTCCTTATAGAGGTCCAAGGGGTTAAATAACCTGGGACATGTAAAGTCAACAGTCTATATGCTCCTTATAGAGGTCCAAGGGGTTAAATAGCCTGGGTTGTAAAAAGTCAACAGTCTATATCCTCCTTATAGAGGTCCAAGGGGTTAAATAACCTGGGTTGTAAAGTCAACAGTCTATATGCTCCTTATAGAGGTCCAAGGGGTTAAATAACCTGGGTTGTAAAGTCAACAGTCTATATCCTCCTTATAGAGGTCCAAGGGGCTTCAGTTAAATAACCTGGGTTGTAAAGTCAACAGTCTATATGCTCCTTATAGAGGTCCAAGGGGCTTCAGTTAAAAATAACCTGGGTTGTAAAGTCAACAGTCTATATGCTCCTTATAGAGGTAACCAGGGGTTAAATAACCTGGGGGGTTAAATAACCTGGGTTGTATTTGTTGTCTCCCAACAGCAAGACTTTCCAAAGAAGCCACGTGTCTCAGTCTGTGCCTCAGATCTACGTTCAGGTCAAAGAGTTCATCTACGCCAGTCTGAAGTTCTCCGAGTCACTGCATCGCAGGTGAGTCAGTCGGATCACCGGCTGCTTCTCAAATCACTACCTATTTCCTGTGTCGTGCACTACTTGTGACCAGAGTCCATTGGGCGTCGGTGAAAAAGTAGTGCACTATGTAGGGAAGTGGTTGCCGTTAGGGACACCGAATAAAGCGGTTGTATTTTAATACTGTGGGTCAGTCTTAACATCTTGTTGTGTGCTATTTGTTAATAACTGGGAGTCTGTTCCCTCTCTAGGGTCCCTAGTACAGGGGTTAATAACTGGGAGTCTGTTCCCTCACTAGGGTCCCTAGTACAGGGTTAATAACTGGGAGTCTGTTCCCTCTCTAGGGTCCCTCGTACAGGGGTTAATAACTGGGAGTCTGTTCCCTCTCTAGGGTCCCTAGTACAGGGGTTAATAACTGGGAGTCAGAGCCTGGCTGGTCCCTCACTAGGGTCCCTAGTACAGGGTTAATAACTGGGAGTCTGAGGGTCCCTACAGGGTTAACTGGGAGTCTGTTCCCTCTCTAGGGTCCCTAGTACAGGGTTAATAACTGGGAGTCTGTTCCCTCACTAGGGTCCCTAGTACAGGGGTTAATAACTGGGAGTCTGTTCCCTCTCTAGGGTCCCTAGTACAGGGTTAATAACTGGGAGTCTGTTCCCTCTCTAGGGTCCCTAGTACAGGGTTAATAACTGGGAGTCTGTTCCCTCACTAGGGTCCCTAGTACAGGGTTAATAACTGGGGTCTGTTCCCTCACTAGGGTCCCTAGTACAGGGTTAATAACTGGGAGTCTGTTCCTCTCACAGGTCCCTAATTACAGGGTTAATAACTAGAGTCTGTTCCCTTCACTGGGTCCCTAGTACAGGGGTTAATAACTGGGAGTCAGAGCCTGGCTGTTCCCTCACTAGGGTCCCTAGTACAGGGTTTAATAACTGGGAGTCAGAGCCTGGCTGTTCCCTCACTAGGGTCCCTAGTACAGGGGTTAATAACTGGGAGTCAGAGCCTGGCTGTTCCCTCTCTAGGGTCCCTCGTACAGGGGTTAATAACTGGGAGTCTGTCTCACTAGGGTCCTTAGTACAGGGTTAATAAATCTGGAGTCAGAGCCTGGCTGTTCCCTCTTTCACTAGGGTCCCTAGTACAGGGGGTTAATAACTGGGGAGTCTGTTCCCTCACTAGGGTCCCTAGTACAGGGGTTAATAACTGGGAGTCAGAGCCTGGCTGTTCCCTCTCAGGGTCCCTAGTACAGGGGTTAATAACTGAGTCAGAGCCTGGCTGTTCCTCACTAGGGTCCCTAGTACAGGGGTTAATAACTGGGAGTCAGAGCTCTGGCTGGTCCCTCACTAGGGTCCCTAGTACAGGGGTTAATAACTGGGAGTCTGTTCCCTCTCTAGGGTCCCTAGTACAGGGTTAATAACTGGGAGTCTGTTCCCTCACTAGGGTCCCTAGTACAGGGGTTAATAACTGGGAGTCTGTTCCCTCACTAGGGTCCCTAGTACAGGGGTTAATAACTGGGAGTCTGTTCCCTCACTAGGGTCCCTAGTACAGGGGTTAATAACTGGGAGTCAGAGCCTGGCTGGTCCCTCACTAGGGTCCCTAGTACAGGGGTTAATAACTGGGAGTCTGTTCCCTCTCTAGGGTCCCTAGCACAGGGGTTAATAACTGGGAGTCTGTTCCCTCACTAGGGTCCCTAGTACAGGGTTTAATAACTGGAGTCAGAGCCTGGCTGTCCCTCACTAGGGTCCCTAGTACAGGGGTTTAATTACTGGGAGTCAGAGCCCTGGCTGGTCTCCCTCAACTAGGTCCCTAGTACAGGG
>NW_027036112.1:0-12759 GCF_034236695.1 Oncorhynchus nerka
GTGTGCTCACACTGCCCTACCCTGTGCTCTGACCTCTTTCTCCCCTCTCTCCAGATGACATCTCGCTGCCTTGTGACGGCCGGCCGCCCAACAACCTGCCCGCTTGACCCTATCCCCTCCTCTCTTCTCCAGACCATCTCCGTGACCTTCTCCCTTACCTCACCTCGCTCATCAACTCATCCCTGACCGCTGGCTACGTCCCTCCCGTCTTCAAGAGAGGCGAGAGTTGCACCCCTTCTGAAAAAACCTACACTCGATCCCTCCGATGTCAACAACTACAGACCAGTATCCCTTCTTTCTTTTCTCTCCAAAACTCTTTGAACGTGCCGTCCTTGGCCAGCTCTCCCGCTATCTCTCTCAGAATGACCTTCTTGATCCAAATCAGTCAGGTTTCAAGACTAGTCATTCAACTGAGACTGCTCTTCTCTGTATCATCGGAGGCACTCCGCACTGCTAAAGCTAACTCTCTCTCCTCTGCTCTCATCCTTCTAGACCTATCGGCTGCCTTCGATACTGTGAACCATCAGATCCTCCTCTCCACCCTCTCCGAGTTGGGCATCTCCGGCGCGGCCCACGCTTGGATTGCGTCCTACCTGACAGGTCGCTCCTACCAGGTGGCGTGGCGAGAATCTGTCTCCTCACCACGCGCTCTCACCACTGGTGTCCCCCAGGGCTCTGTTCTAGGCCCTCTCCTATTCTCGCTATACACCAAGTCAGTTGGCTCTGTCATAACCTCACATGGTCTCTCCTATCATTGCTATGCAGACGACACACAATTAATCTTCTCCTTTCCCCCCTCTGATGACCAGGTGGCGAATCGCATCTCTGCATGTCTGGCAGACATATCAGTGTGGATGACGGATCACCACCTCAAGCTGAACCTCGGCAAGACGGAGCTGCTCTTCCTCCCGGGAAGGACTGCCCGCTCCATGATCTCGCCATCACGGTTGACAACTCCATCGTGTCCTCCTCCCAGAGCGCTAAGAACCTTGGCGTGATCCTGGACAACACCCTGTCGTTCTCAACTAACATCAAGGCGGTGGCCCGTTCCTGTAGGTTCATGCTCTACAACATCCGCAGAGTACGACCCTGCCTCACACAGGAAGCGGCGCAGGTCCTAATCCAGGCACTTGTCATCTCCCGTCTGGATTACTGCAACTCGCTGTTGGCTGGGCTCCCTGCCTGTGCCATTAAACCCCTACAACTCATCCAGAACGCCGCAGCCCGTCTGGTGTTCAACCTTCCCAAGTTCTCTCCACGTCACCCCGCTCCTCAGCTCTCTCCACTGGCTTCCAGTTGAAGCTCGCATCCGCTACAAGACCATGGTGCTTGCCTCACGGAGCTGTGAGGGGAACGGCACCTCAGTACCTCCAGGCTCTGATCAGGCCCTACACCCAAACAAGGGCACTGCGTTCATCCACCTCTGGCCTGCTCGCCTCCCTACCACTGAGGAAGTACAGTTCCCGCTCAGCCCAGTCAAAACTGTTCGCTGCTCTGGCCCCCCAATGGTGGAACAAACTCCCTCACGACGCCAGGACAGCGGAGTCAATCACCACCTTCCGGAGACACCTGAAACCCCACCTCTTTAAGGAATACCTAGGATAGGATAAAGTAATCCTTCTCACCCCCCCCTCCCCCCTTAGAAGACCTAGATGCACTATTGTAAAGTGGCTGTTCCACTGGATGTCATAAGGTGAAAGCACCAATTTGTAAGTCGCTCTGGATAAGAGCGTCTGCTAAATGACTTAAATGTAATGTAAAATGAGACACACTGTAGAGACACACTGTAGAGGAGACACACTGTAGAGACACTGTAGAGGAGACACACTGTAGGAGACACACTGTAGAGACACACTGTAGAGACACACTGTAGAGGAGACACACTGTAGAGACACACTGTAGAGGAGACACACTGGAGAGACACATGTAGAGGAGACACACTGTAGAGACACACTGTAGAGGAGACACACTGTAGAGACACACTGTAGAGACACACTGTAGAGACACACTGTAGAGGAGACACACTGTAGAGACACAATTGTAGAGACACACTGGAGAGACACACTGTAGAGGAGACACTGTAGAGACACTGACACACTAGAGACACACTGTAGACTGTAGAGACATGAGTAGAGGGAGACACACTGAAGAGGAGACACTGTAGAGGAGACACACTGTAGAGACACACTGTAGAGACACACTGTAGAGGAGACACAGATGTGTGAAACAGGACAAATATAAGCACCCCTGTTTGACCTGTTTGACCTTGGCCCTGTGCTTACCTCATTTCTTTCTGAACCTATCCTAACCCTACTTCTTATCCTAACCCTTACCTAACTTAACTCTAACCTATCCCGAACCCTTACCCTAACCCTAACCCTAACCCTAATGACCTATCCCTAACCCTTACCTGACCTAACCTAACCTGAACCTATCCCTAGCCCCTAGCAGCAACCCTATCCCTAACCATAACCCTAACCTTTACCTTAGCCTAACCTTAACCTTAACCCTAACCTTTACCTTACCCTAACCTTAACCTAACCCTAACCCTAACCTGAACCTAACCTGAACCTTAACATAAACCTAACTCCTAACCTAACCTAACCCTAACCTAACCTGAACCTTTACCTAACCTAACCCGAACCTTTACCTAACTCCTAACCTTTACCTAACCTAACCCTAACCTTAACTCTTAACCCTAACCCTAACCTAGCCCTCACCTAACCTTAACCCTAACCCTTACTCCTAACCTTAACCTTAAACTTAACCTTAACCCTAACCCTAACCTAGCCCTCACCTAACCCTAACCTTAACCTTAACCTTCACCTTCACCTTCACCTTAACATTAACCTAGCCCTAGCCCTAGCCCTAACCTAACCTTAACCTTAACCTTAACCTTATCCCTATCTCTTACCCTAACCTTAACCTTAACCCTAACTCCTAATCCTAGCCCTCACCTAACCTCTAACCTAACCCTAACCTAACCCTTACCTAACCTAACCCTAACCTAACCTTAACCTTAACCTTAACCCTAACCCTAACCTAGCCCTCACCTAACCTTAACCTTCACCTGAACCTTAACCTAGCCCTAACCTAACCTAACCTAACCTTAACCTTAACCTTAACCTTAACCCTAACCCTAACCTAGCCCTCACCTAACCTTAACCTTAACCCTAACCCTAACCTAGCCCTCACCTAACCAACTGAGCCTAAAGGGGAAATGAATCTGACCCTAAACCCTATTGTGGAAGTGTCCTCTCTCTCAAACACGAGCAGGGGATTACCCATGCTGCACTTGGCAGTGGACAAGAGATGGATTGCGTCCCAAATGGCACCCTATTCTCTACATAGTCTACAGGGGCGATAGGCCTCTGGTTGAAAGTTGTCAAACTATCAGTGTTCAGTTTAGAGAGAATTATATGTTGCTGATGTCTCCTCTTCTCTCCTCTCTCCTATTCTCCTCTCCTCTTCTCTCCTCTCTCCTATTCTCCTCTCCTCTCCTCTCCTCTCCTCTCCTCTCCTCTCCTCTCCTCTCCTCACTCTTTCAGTCAGACCAGGGCTCAATCCCAATACCCCTGTCCGTCCGTCCGTCCGTTTTGTACGGTCCCTTTCCCCTCTCTCTCTCTGCTGGAAAGTCAATCGTTCTGAAATTACATTAAATGATTAATGGTGTAGACAGCTAGTAATTACTATCCGTCATTGCCCGATCCCCTTTCCAGATTGGCTTTATTGTAACGCCTCTATGCTTTAAATTCAGACAGATACACAAAGAGAGGGTTGGTCTCAGGTTCCCCGGACGGCCAAGTGAATGGACCTGACTACTGTTTCCTGGTTATGATACCAAATACCCCTCCGTTCAGCCCTCCTCTCTCTCTCTCTCCTTCTCCCTCACTCTCTCTCCTCTCTTCTTTCTCTCACTCTCTCTCCTCTCTTTCTCTCTCTCTCTCTCTCTCTCTCTCTCTCTCTCTCTCTCTGTCTGTCCTCTGTCCTCTCTCTCTCTCTCTCTCTCTCTCTCTCCCTCTCTCTCTCTCTGTCTGTCCTCCTCTCTCTCTCTCCTCTCTTTATCTGTCCTCCTCACTCTCTCTCTGTCTGTCCTCTGTCCTCCTCTCTCTCTCTGTCTGTCCTCTGTCCTCCCTCTCTCTCTCTGTCTGTCCTCTGTCCTCTCTCTCTCTCTGTCCTCTATCCTCTCTCTCTCTGTCTGTCCTCCTCTCTCTCTATGTCTGTCCCCTGTCCTCCTCTCTCTCTCTGTCTGTCCTCTGTCTCTCTCTCTCTCTCTCTCTCTCTCTCTCTCTCTCTCTCTCTCTCTCTCTGTCCTCTGTCCTCTCTCACTGTCTGTCCTCTCTCTGTCCTCCTCTCTCTGTGTGTCCTCAGTCCTCCTCTTTTCTCTCTGTCTGTCCTCTGTCCTCCTCTCTCTCTCTCTGTCCTCTGTCCTCTCTCTCTGTCTGTCCTCCTCTCTCTCTCTGTCCTCTGTCCTCTCTCTCTGTCTGTCCTCCCTCTCTCTCTGTCTGTCCTCTGTCCTCCTCTCTCTCCCTCTTCAATAATGCAGTTCAATACTGTTCACCTGCTAAAAATCTGTCTTTGATCTAACAGGGTCTTTCAGATCTGTGATGCAAGAGAATATAATCCAGTCCAGCCTCTTTTCACCCCCCAGTGGATCAGGTAACTCATTTATTTTATTCCCGCCCTCCCCTTCTTGTTCTCTCTCTCTGTCTCTCTCTCTCTCTTTCTGTGTGTCTCTCTCTCTCTCTCTCTCTCTCTCTCTCTCTCTCTCTCTGTCTCTCTCTCTCTCTCTCTCTGTGTCTCTCTGTCTCTCTCTCTCTCAATTCAATTCAATTCAAGGGCTTTATTGGCATGGGAAACATGTGTTAACATTGCCGAAGCAAGTGAGGTAGATAATATATAAAGTGAATATATAAAGTGAAAATAAACAATACAAATTAACATTAAACATTACGCATACAGCAGTTTAAAAAACAATAAAGACATTACAAATGTCATATTATATATATATACAGTGTTTTAACAATGTACAAATGGTTAAAGGACACCAGCATAAAAATAAATAAGCATAAATATCATTGCTGTGATGACAGTTTGTGTCACAGTGGTCAGGTATTCTGCCACTGTGTTCTCTCTGTTAGGGCCAAATAGCATTCTAGTTTGCTCTGTTAATTCTTTTAAAAGAATTATCTTTTTGTTTTTCATGATTTGGTTGGTCTAATTGTGCTGCTGGCCTGGAGCTCTGTAGGGTGTGTTTGTCATTTGTGAAAAGAGCCCCCAGGAATCAGCCGTGCTTAGGGACTCCTTCTCCAGGTTCATCTCTCTGTAGGTGATGGCTTTGTTGTGGAAGGTTTGGGAATCGCTTCCTTTAGGTGGTTGCAGAATTTAACGGCTCTTTCTGGATTTTGATCATTAGTGGGTATCGGCCTAATTCTGCTCTGCATGCATTATTTGGTGTTTTACGTTGTACACGGAGGATATTTTTGCAGAATTCTGCGTGCAGAGTCTCAATTTGGTGTTTGTCCCATTTTGTGAAGTCTTGGTTGGTGAGTGGACCCCAGACCTCACAACCATAAAGGGCAATGGGCTCTATGACTGATTCAAGTATTTTTAGCCAAATCCTAATTGGTATGTTGAAATTTATGTTCCTTTTGATGGCATAGAATGCCCTTCTTGCCTTGTCTCTCAGATCATTCACAGCTTTGTGGAAGTTACCTGTGGCGTTGATGTTTAGGCCAAGGTATGTATAGTTTTTTGTGTGCTCTAGGGCAACAGTGTCTAGATGGAATTTGTATTTGTGGTCCTGGTGACTGGACCTTTTTTGGAACACCATTATTTTGGTCTTACTGAGATATACTGCCAGGGCCCAGGTCTGACAGAATCTAGATAAGATCTAGGTGCTGTAGGCCCTCCTTGGTAAAAGACAGAAACGCAGATCATCAAAAAACAGACATTTGAGTTGATTCTAGCAGGGTGAGCTGGGTGCCAGACTTTTCAGTGTCCTCGCCAATTTATTGATATATATGTTGAAGAGGGCTTAGTTTGAAGATCCTGTCTAAACCACGGCCCTGTATGAAGAAATGTGTTTTTTTGCCAATTTTAACCACACACTTGTTGTTTGTGTACGCTGGATTTTTTATAATGTTGTATGTTTTACCCCAACACCACTTTTCATCAGTTTGTATAGCAGACCCTCATACAACGGTCGAGTCGGGCTTTGAAATCAACAAAGCATGAGAAGACTTTGCCTTTGTTTTGGTTTGTTTGGTTTGTCAATTAGGGTGTGCAGGGTGAATACATGGTCTGTTGTACGGTAATTTGGTAAAAAGCCAATTTGACATTTACTCAGTACATTGTTTTCATTGAGGAAATGTACGAGTCTGCTGTTAATGATAATACAGAGGATTTTCGAAGGTTAAGGCATATTACAGTAGTTAGGGTCAAATTTGTCTCACGATCAGTCCATGGCCAATTTAGATGTGTTTGTCTGTATATTTGGGGTCAACAGGCCTTTTTTGGGTTGAAGGGTTTTATTTTTCCTGTAACTCATTCAATGTAATTGGAGAATCCAGTGGGTTCTATTAGTCTTTAATAGTTGATTCTAGATCTGTATTTTGATCATGTATATGTTTTTGCTCTTTATTCTTTGTTATAGAGCCAAAAAGATTAGAGAAATTAGTTTACCCATACATCTCCATTTTGGATAGATAATTCTTCGTGTTGTTGTTTGTTTAGTGATTTTAATTTTTCCCAGAAGTGGTTTAGAGTCTATGGATTCTTCATTTACATTGAGCTGATTTCTGACATGCTGTTCAAACTACTTTCCGTAGTGTATTTCTGTATTGTTTTAGTGATTCACCATAGCTCTGTCTCTCTCTCTCTCCCTCCCTCTCTCTCTCTCTGTCTCTCTCCCCCTCTCTCTCTCTCCCTCCCTCTCTCTCTCTCTCTATGTCTCTCTCTCTCTCTCTCTCTCTCCCTCTGTCTCTCTCTCTCTCTCTCTCTCTCTCTGTCTCTCCTCACTCTCTCTCTCTCTCTCTCCCCTCTCTCTCTCTCTCCCCCTCTCTCTCTCTCTCTCTCTCTCTCCCTCTCTCTCTCTCTCTCTCTCCATCCATCCATCCATCCATCTCCTGGATCTCATGTTTAGAATAAGACCCCAACACTGACACAGTGGAATCATGGGAGTTTAGTATCTCTCTCCGTAACATTAACTTCCCCTCACTCCCTCACACATTCAATGGGGACCAATAGAAAGCATGGATAGGATTATTGATTTCTCCCCTTTCACATCAAATTGAAAATGGATGTATAGATCACCAGACCAACCAGGTTCCCTGGTCACACCAACCAGTTTCCCTGGTCACACCAACCAAGTTCCCTGGTCACACACCAACCAGGTTCCTGGTTCACGCAAACAAGTTCCTGATTACACCCAACAGATCAACCATGTTCCCTGGTCACACATCAACCAAGTTCCTGGTTACACACCCAACAGATCAACCAGGTTCCTGGTCACACACCAACCAGGTTCCCTGGTCACACACCAACCAGGTCCCCTGGTCACACACCCCTGGTCACACACCAACCAGGTTCCTGGTTCTGCACTCAAACAAGTTCCCTGATTACACACCCAACAGATCAACCATGTTCCCCTGGTCACATCACCAAGTTCCTGGTTACACACCCAACAGATCAACCAGGTTCCTGGTCACACACCAACCAGGTTCCCTGGTCACACACCAACCAGGTCCCCTGGTCACACACCAACCAGGTTCCCTGGTCACACCCAACCAGGTTCCTGGTCACACACTCCAACAGATCAACCAGGTTCCTGGTCACATCTACCAGACCAACCAGGTTCCCTGGTCACACATCAACCAAGTTCCCTGGTTACACACCAACCAGGTTCCTGGTCACACACCCAACAGATCAACCAAGTTCCTGGTTGCCCAACAGATCAACCAGGTTCCTGGTCACACATCTACCAGACCAACCAGGTTCCCTGGTCACACATCAACCAAGTTCCCTGGTTACACCAAACCAGGTTCCTGTTCACACACCCAACAGATCAACCAGGTTCCTGGTCACACACCAACCAGGTTCCAACCATTCACCCCCCCACCCCTCCCCTCAAAGTCAATACTTTGTAGAGGCACCTTTTGCAGCAATTACAGCTGCATGTCCCTTGGGGTATGTCTCTATAAGCTTGGCACATCTAGCCACTGGGATTTGTGCCCATTCTTCAGGAAAAACTGCTCTAGCTCTTTTTCAAGTTGGATGGGTTCCTTTGGTGTACATTAATCTTTACCACATATTCTCAATTGGATTGAGGTCTGGGCTCTGACTAGGCCATTCCAAGACATTTAAATGTTTCCCTTTAAACCACTCGAGTGTTGCTGTAGCAGTATGCTTAGGGTCATTGTTCTGCTAGAAGGTGAACCTCCATCCCAGTCTCAAATCTCTGGAAGACTGAAACAGGTTTCCATCAAGAATTACCCTGTACTTAGCGGCATCCATTATTCCTTCAATTCTGGCCAGTTTCCCAGTCCCTGCCGATGAAAAACATGGTGTTCTGGTGACATGGTGTTCTGGTGACATAGTGTTCTCAGGGTGATGGGAGGTGTTGGGTTTGCCCCCACACATAGCTTTTTCCTGGATGGCCAAAAAGCTCAGTTTTAGTATCATCTGACCAGAGTACCTTCTTCCATATGTTTGGGGAGTCTCCCACATGCCTTTGGCATTTTTTTCTTAAGCAATGGCTTTTTTTCTGGGCACTCTTCCGTAAAGCCCAGCACTGTGGAGTGTACATCATGACATTGGCCTGTTGGTGAGGTTTATGACCCCCATAAATACCTTTCTCCCCTCCTCCTCTCTCTCTCTCTACTCTACAAAGAGACTCTTGGAAAGCCCTTTGTTAACATAGAGAGTCTTAAAACATCAAAAGGGTGGGGACCAGAACCATATTTCGGTAATCCAACCAGTTAAAATATTAGTTGGTACTTAAAGAATATGATGTGAGATCAGTTGTCGTCTGAGACATTATTACTGATCATAGGATGACATAAACTCTATCTTGGAAAGTCTACACATTCTAGTTATCAGATTCACATGGAATTGATGTGCAAATTAAATGTTTAAATATGAAACTATTTGTGAAAAGACTAAATGTAATTTTATCTGCTAAATGAGAGAATTGGTTTTCATGAGTGCTCAACTCAGTGGTCCTGACCATGTGAACAGACTTTGGTTGTAAAACTATGAAACACGCCCTTCTCTCCACCACTATATAAGCTCTTTCCAAAAATATCACATTTGTGTTCCTGAGGACATGAGGACTATGGTCCAGACGTTAAAAGGGCTAATATCTGGCCTAGGTTGGGTTGTGTTTCGGAGGACGCATGGCTTTCGATCTTCGTCTCTCCCGAGCCCGTACGGGAGTTGTAGCGATGAGACAAGATAGTAACTACTAACAATTGGAAACCACGAAATTGGGGAGAAAAAGGGGGTCAAATTCAAAAACTAAAAAAAAGGCTAATATCAAACTACAGAACTAAGCCAACTTCAGCGTGAGCTTAAAGTATGGCAACTTGGTATGAACTTTGAACTCGTAAAAGACTAAAGAAGTGATAGCTCCTAGCCGTTGAGTGAGCAGCACCAGCTGTAAAAGTGGGCTAAGAATGGACGGACAAAGTATCTCTTCTACCAAACACATGACGGTACTACAACTCAGCCGTTCTACCAGACATTCTTAAGAGGACAGGAAGATCTCTGTTGGGCAACCCGGCCTTCCATCTACGGACCAACCGATTGAAGCACAGCTCCTCTCCTCTCCTCTCCTCTTCTCTCTCCTCCTCTCCTCTCGGCAACCCGGCATTCCATCTACGGACCAACCTATTGAAGCTCAGAGTAAATATTCCTTGCATTTTCCTTTTCCTATTGGGCGGTTATTTAGAATGCATAAGATTCTGTATTTACGGTAGCATAGCTTTACAAGGTCTGATCAGAGACCAGATTCCTTTGTTCCTCAGTCTTCCCGCCCTTTCATTCAAAACGCAACCCCCTTTCTTTGTGTAACCAGCCGTCATATCTGTTCCGTCCGACGTTTTCTTTTATGACGTAATTAGTAATCAATTTATGACCCATCCTGTGTATGTGTAATTCTGTGTGATTGTTTAGGTATTTAGTAAATAAGGTGATGATTAAAGGTGATGATTAAATATTGACTGCTATTGAGGCAAAAGATTACCAGGTCTTTAAGAGTTTATTCGGAAGATAACAGCTCTATAAACATTCCTTCGTGGTGCCCCGACTTTCTAGTTAATTACATTTAAAAAAAAAAAAATTCAATTAAATTTGATTTCACCTTTATTTAACCAGGTAGGCTAGTTGAGAACAAGTTCTCATTTGCAACTGCGACCTGGCCAAGATAAAGCATAGCAGTGTGAACAGACAACACAAAGTTACACATGGAGTAAACAATTAACAAGTCAATAACACAGTAGAAAAAAAGGGGAGTCTATATACATTGTGTGCAAAAGGCATGAGGAGGTAGGCGAATAATTACAATTTAGCAGATTAACACTGGAGTGATAAATGATCAGATTGTCATGTACAGGTAGAGATATTGGTGTGCAAAAGAGCAGAAAAGTAAATAAATAAAAACAGTATGGGGATGAGGTAGGTAAAAATGGGTGGGCTATTTACCGATATACTATGTACAGCTGCAGCAATCGGTTAGCTGCTCAGATAGCAGATGTTTGAAGTTGGTGAGGGAGATAAAAGTATAGTATATCTGCTATATGCTGGATGTGAACCTCCCTTCAGACCAGACCAGACCAGAACCTCAGAAGCTGTTGGATGTGAACCTCACCTCCCTCCCTCCAGACCAGAACCTCAGAAGCTGTTGGATGTGAACCTCCCTCCCTCCAGACCAGAACCTCAGAAGCTGTTGGATGTGAACCTCCCTCCCTCCAGACCAGAACCTCAGAAGCTGTTGGATGTGAACCTCCCTCCCTCCATACCAGACCAGAGCCTCAGAAACTGTTGAATGTGAACCTCCCTCCCTCCAGACCAGAGCCTCAGAAACTGTTGAATGTGAACCTCCCTCCCGCCAGACCAGAACCTCCGAAGCTGTTGAATGTGAACCTCCCTCCCTCCAGACCAGAACCTCAGAAGCTGTTGAATGTGAACCTCCCTCCAGACCAGACCAGAACCTCAGAAACTGTTGAATGGGAACCTCCCTCCCTCCAGACCAGACCAGAACCTCAGAAACTGTTGAATGGGAACCTCCCTCCCTCCAGACCAGACCAGAACCTCAGAAACTGTTGAATGTGAACCTCCCTCCCACCAGACCAGACCAGAACCTCAGAAACTGTTGGATGTGAACCTCCCTCCCTCCCTCCAGACCAGACCAGAACCTCAGAAACTGTTGGATGTGAACCTCCCTCCCTCCCTCCAGACCAGACCAGAACCTCAGAAACTGTTGAATGTGAATCTCCCTCCAGATCAGAGCAGAGCTGTTACGTTCTGACCTTAGTTCCTTTGTTTTGTCTTTGTTTTAGTCTGGTCAGGGGAGTGAGTTGGGGTGGGAAGTCTATGTTTGTTTTTCTATGTTGTGTTTATGTGTTTGGCCTGGTATGGTTCTCAATCAGAGGCAGGTGTCGTAGGTTGTCTCTGATTGAGTGAGAATCATACTTAGGTAGCCTTTTCCCACCTGGGTTTTCGTGAGTGTTTATTTTCTGTTCAGTGTTTTTTCCAGCACCATTCAGGAACGTTCATTTTGTCGTGTTATTTATTGTTTCAGTGTTCTTCATTAAGGGAATATGCACACTTCCCACGCTGCACCTTGGTCCTCACCTCCTTCCACCTACGACGACGCTCATTTACAAGAGCCTCATTTACAAGAGCCTCATTTACAAGAGCCTAATTTACAAGAGCCTAATTTACAAGAGCCTCATTTACAAGAGCCTCATTTACAAGAGCCTCATTTACAAGAGCCTCATTTACAAGAGCCTCATTTACAAGAGCCTCATTTACAAGAGCCTCATTTTTTTTTAAAACGTAGATATTTTCTAGAAGGATCTTAATAAGACCTTTCTAGCAGAGCTTTTACTCAGGGTGTGTTTAGTCGTCCCAGACATTTGATCTACTTTATTTCTGTTTCTATATGGGATTTATGTTATTAATACAATGCTGCCTTAGTCACTCGTATCATCTATTATCTTACCATTGTCTCATTTAGTTTAGTTCATGTTATTAATATAACTCTACATTAGTCACTCATATCATCTATTATCTTACCATTTAGTTTAGTTCATGTTATTAATATAACTCTGCATTAGTCACTCATATCATCTAATATCTTACCATTGTCTCATTTAGTTTAGTTCATGTTATTAATATAACTCTACATTAGTCACTCATATCATCTAATATCTTACCATTGTCTCATTTAGTTTAGTTCATGTTATTAATATAACTCTGCCTTAGTCACTCATATCATCTAATATCTTACCATTGTCTCATTTAGTTTAGTTCATGTTATTAATATAACTCTGCCTTAGTCACTCATATCATCTAATATCTTACCATTTAGTTTAGTTCATGTTATTAATATAACTCTGCCTTTTATTTGTTAAAAACACCTTAAAATCCATTTGTTGTAGGTCTATAAATAAAGTTGTATTTGATCCCTGGTGCTTCACAGACATCCTGCTGAGAGTCTGTATAGAAGCCACAGTGCTTCTGCACTACTTCCAGGTC
>NW_027036113.1:0-12762 GCF_034236695.1 Oncorhynchus nerka
TACTGATAACTAGGGCCAGGATGATACCAGTATCGCAATACACATAAGTATCGTTGCAAGGAAACAAAACATGAAGCGGATTTAACTTCTTTAGGAAAATATCCTTAATGTTGGAAACAAATATCATTATGTTGTCATCCAGAGTCACATTTATGTATTTTCCAAGTGAAAGCACACAATATTTTACATACAGCAGGCTTTTAAAGGACCAAAGAGGACCAAACTGCTTCGTGTTTACATTTTTGCTGTGGAAAACATATTGTGATGCTGGTATCGTCCCAGCTCTACTGATAACAGCAACTCTCTCTCTCTCTCCCCCAACTCTCCTGCTCTCCCCCAACTCTCCTGCTCTCCATCAACTCTCTCTCTCTCCCCCAACTCTCCTGCTCTCCATCAACTCTCTCTCTCTCCCCCAACTCTCCTGCTCTCCATCAACTCTCTCTCTCTCCCTCAACTCTCCTGCTCTCCATCAACTCTCTCTCTCCCCCAACTCTCCTGTTCTCCATCAACTCTCCCTCTCTCCCCCAACTCTCCTGCTCTCCATCAACTCTCCCTCTCTCCCCCAACTCTCCTGCTCTCCATCAACTCTCTCCCCCAACTCTCCTGCTCTCCATCAACTCGCTCTCTCTCCCTCAACTCTCTCTCTCTCTCCCTCAACTCTCCAACTCTCCCCCTCTATCTCTGTCAACACTCCCCAACTCTTCCCTCTCTCCCCCAACTCTCCTGCTTTCCATCAACTCTCTCCTCTCCACCTATCCCTCTCTCCCTAACTCTCCTGCTCTCCATCAACTCTCTCTCTCTACCTATCCTCTCTCTCCCCCAACTCTCCTGCTCTCCATCAACTCTCTCTCTCCCCCCAACACTCCTGCTCTCCATCAACTCTCTCTCTCTCCCTCAACTCTCCTGCTCTCCATCAACTCTCTCTCTCTCCCCCAACTCTCCTGCTCTCCATCAACTCTCTCTCTCTCCCTCAACTCTCCTGCTCTCCATCAACTCTCTCTCTCCCTCAACTCTCCAACTCTCCCCTCTATCTCTGTCAACACTCCCCAACTCTTCCTCTCTCCCTCAAACCTCCCCCCTCTCCCTCTCTCCCCCTCAACTCCCTCCTCTCCCTCTCTCTCAACCACCCCCTCTCAGTAAACACTAGAAGCTGAAGAATACTCTCAGTCAGCCTGGCCCCACTGTAATACTTGCCATAATATTTGTCCATTAAATACCTGAGCAGTGGAAGGCTTTTCACATATCTGTCTGAGTAGGTTACAGCAGTCTACTGTATGCCAGTATCTGTGTGACTAGACAGTCAGGAGGAAGTGCTCTGTCCTGTAAGAGTGCTGATCTAGGATCAACTCCATGCTGTCCATATAATCATATTCATTATAATCTAAAAGGCTAAACTGATCCTACATCAGCATCCAACTCTGAGATACTTTATGAGTAGGACTGCAAGATACAATGTTATGTTAATGTGGCCTTACTATTAATTGATGTTATGGTTTGTCAGTGCTGTATTTACAAATAAGCATAAGGCACATCTGAGGTAATTATCAATTCATCACAGATAAGAGCTCTGCTCTTCACACTCTGCTGGTGAATGTCAATGAGGTGGCAGAGGGCTGGATGAGACAAAACCACAGTCAGCTTCATCGATTACACCACTGTGTGTGTGTGTGTGTGTGTGTGTGTGTGTGTGTGTGTGTGTGTGTGTGTGTGTCAGGATAAAGAGCGAGAGAACAAGACTACTGATATAGAGAGAGAAAGAGAGAGCATAAACGACCTCGAGACAGCATAGCAGAAAGAGACCACAGCAGAGTATAGACTAGTAGTGTGGCAGTTCGGTACAGTATGTCATCCACTGTTTAACCAGCAGAGTAGGCAGCTAAATGACAGAGGTCTCCAGACACCAAGCCCAGCAGGGACACCCCATTACTGACCCACTTTCCTACTCACACATGAACACACTTTCACTAAATGACTTAAATGTAAATGTAAATGTAAATGTATCTACCTCCATCCCTCCCGATCTGTCTCCCTCCATCCCCCCAAACCCCTATCCCTCCCTATCTATCTCCCTCCATCCCTCCCTATCAATCTCCCTCCATCCCCCCAACCCTCCATCCCTCCCTAACTATCTCCCTCCATCCCTCCCTATCTGTCTCCCCCCAACCCTCTATCCCACCTATCTGTCTCCCTCAACCCTCTATCCCCCCTATCTGTCTCCCTCCACCCCTCTATCCCTCTATCTGTCTCCTCCAACCCTCTATCCCCCTATCTGTCCCTCACCCCTCCATCCCTCCTATCTGTATCCCTCCCTATCTGTCTCCCTCCATCTCCCTATCTATCTCCCTCCCTCTATCCACCCCTCATCCCTCCCTATCTGTCTCCTCCACCCCTCTATCCCCCCTATCTGTCTCCCTCACCCCTCTATCCCCCCTATCTGTCTCCCTCCAACCCTCTATCCCCCCTATCTGTCTCCCTCCACCCCTCTATCCCCCCCTATCTGTCTCCCTCCACCCTCTATCCCTCCCTATCCCTCCCTATCTGTCTCCCTCCAACCCTCTATCCCTCCCTATCTGTCTCCCTCCACCCCTCTATCCTCCCTATCTGTCTCCCTCCACCCTCTATCCCTCCCTATCTGTCTCCCTCCACCCCTCTATCCCTCCCTATCTGTCTCCCTCCATCTATCCCCCCTATCTGTCTCCTCCACCCTCTATCCCCCCTATCTGTCTCCCTCCAACCCTCTATCCCCCTATCTGTCTCCCTCCACCCTCTATCCCTCCCTATCTGTCTCCCCACCCCCCTCCATCCCTCCCTCTATCCCTCCCTATCTGTCTCCTCCATCTCCACCCCCTATCTATCTCCCTCCATCTGTCTCCCACCCCTCTATCCCCCCATCTGTCTCCCTCCACCCTCTATCCCCCCTATCTGTCTCCCTCCAACCCTCTCTCCCCCCTATCTGTCTCCCTCCACCCCTCTATCCCTCCCTATCTGTCTCCCTCCACCCCTCTATCCCTCCCTATCTGTCTCCCTCCATCCCTCCACCCCTCCCTATCTATCTCCCTCCATCCCTCTATCCCTCCCCCCTCTATCCCTCCCTATCTGTCTCCCTCCAACCCTCTATCCCCCTATCTGTCTCCCTCCACCCTCTATCCCCCCCTATCTGTCTCCCTCCACCCCTCTATCCCCCCTATCTGTCTCCCTCCACCCCCTCTATCCCCCCTATCTGTCTCCCTCCACCCCTCTATCCCCCCTACCCTCCACCCCTCTATCCCCCCCTATCTGTCTCCCTCCACCCCCTCTATCCCCCTATCTGTCTCCCTCCACCCCTCTATCCCTCCCTATCTGTCTCCCTCCACCCCTCTATCCCTCCCTATCTGTCTCCCTCCATCCCTCACCCCTCCCTATCTGTCTCCCTCCACCCCTCTATCCTCATCTGTCTCTCCAATCCTCCCCTATCTGTCTCCCCTCCACCCCTCTATCCCTCCCTATCTGTCTCCCTCCACCCCTCTATCCCTCCCTATCTGTCTCCCTCACCCCCTCTATCCCACCCCCATCTGTCTCCCTCCACCCCTCTATCCCTCCCTATCTGTCTCCCTCCACCCCCCTATCCCTCCTATCTGTCTCCTTCTCCCCTCTATCCCTCCCTATCTGTCTCCCTCCATCCCTATCTATCCCTCCACCCTCTATCCCTCCCTATCTGTCTCCTCCACCCCTCTATCCCTCCCTATCTGTCTCCCTGTCTCCCTCCATCTCCCTCCACCCCTCCCTATCTGTCTCCCTCCACCCTCTATCCCCCATCTGTCTCCCTCCCCCTCTATCCCTCCCTATCTGTCTCCCTCCACCCTCTATCCCCCCTATCTGTCTCCCTCCATCCCCCCTATCTGTCTATCCTCTATCCCTCCTATCTGTCTCCCTCCACCCCTCTATCCCTCCCTATCTGTCTCCCTCCACCCCTCTATCCCTCCCTATCTGTCTCCCTCCTATCTGTCTCCCTCCCTCTATCCCTCCTATCCCTCCCTATCTGTCTCCCTCCACCCCCTATCCCTCCCCTCCCCTCTATCCCTCCCTATCTATCTGTCTCCCTCCACCCTATCTATCCCTCCCTATCTGTCTCCTCCACCCCTCTATCCCTCCCTATCTGTCTCCCTCCACCCCTCTATCCCTCCCTATCTGTCTCCCTCCACCCTCTATCCCTCCCTATCTGTCTCCCTCCATCCTCTATCCCCCCTATCTGTCTCCCTCCACCCTCTATCCCTCCCTATCTGTCTCCTCCACCCCATCCCTCCCTATCTGTCTCCCTCCCCCCCTCTATCCCTCCCTATCTGTCTCCCTCCACCCCTCTATCCCTCCCTATCTGTCTCCCTCCACCCCCTCTATCCCTCCCTATCTGTCTCCCTCCACCCCTCTATCCCTCCCTATCTGTCTCCCTCCACCTCTATCCCTCCCTATCTGTCTCCTCCACCCCTCTATCCCTCCCTATCTGTCTCCCTCCACCCCTCTATCCCTCCCTATCTGTCTCCCTCCACCCCATCCCTCCCTATCTGTCTCCCTCCCACCCTCTATCCCCCCTCCCTATCTGTCTCCCTCCATCCCTCCATCTGTCTCCCTCCACCCTCTATCCCTCCCTATCTGTCTCCCTCCAACCCTCTATCCCTCCCTATCTGTCTCCCTCCACCCCTCTATCCCTCCCTATCTGTCTCCCTCCATCCCTCCCTATCTGTCTCCCTCCACCCCCTCCCTCCCTCCACCCCCTATCTGTCTCCCTCCATCCCTCCTCCACCCTCTATCCCTCCCTATCTGTCTCCCTCCATCCCTCCCCCTCTATCCCCCCTATCTGTCTCCCTCCACCCCTCTATCCCCCCTATCTGTCTCCCTCCACCCCCTCTATCCCCCCTATCTGTCTCCCTCCACCCCTCTATCCCTCCCTATCTGTCTCCTCCACCCCCTCTATCCTCCCTATCTGTCTCCCTCCCCCTCTATCCCCCCTATCTGTCTCCCTCCAACCCTCTATCCCCCCTATCTGTCTCCCTCCACCCCTCTATCCCTCCCTATCTGTCTCCCTCCACCCCTCTATCCCTCCCTATCTGTCTCCCTCCATCCCTCCACCCCCTCCCTATCTATCTCCCTCCACCCTCTATCCCTCCACCCCCTCTATCCCCCCTATCTGTCTCCCTCCACCCCTCTATCCCCCCTATCTGTCTCCCCCCTCCAACCCTCTATCCCCCCTATCTGTCTCCCTCCACCCCTCTATCCCTCCCTATCTGTCTCCCTCCACCCCTCTATCCCTCCCTATCTGTCTCCCCTCCATCCCTCCACCCCTCCCTATCTATCTCCCTCCATCCCTCTGTCTCCCTCACCCCTCTATCCCTCCCTATCTGTCTCCCTCCAACCCTCTATCCCCCCTATCTGTCTCCCTCCACCCCTCTATCCCCCCTATCTGTCTCCCTCCACCCTCTATCCCCCCTATCTGTCTCCTCCAACCCTCTATCCCCCCTCTATCTATATGTCTCCCTCCAACCCTCTATCCCCCCTATCTGTCTCCCTCCACCCCTCTATCCCCCCTATCTGTCTCCCTCCACCCCTCTATCCCCCCTATCTGTCTCCCTCCACCCCTCTATCCCCCCTATCTGTCTCCCTCCAACCCTCTATCCCCCTATCTGTCTCCTCCACCCCTCTATCCCTCCCTATCTGTCTCCCTCCACCCCCTCTATCCTCCCTATCTGTCTCCCTCCATCCCTCCACCCCTCCCTATCTATCTCCCTCCACTATCCCCTCTATCCTCCACCCCTCTATCCCTCCCTATCTGTCTCCCTCCACCCCTCTATCCCTCCACCCCTCTATCCCTCCCTATCTGTCTCCCTCCACCCCTCTATCCCTCCCTATCTGTCTCCCTCCATCCCTCCACCCCTCCCTATCTATCTCCCTCCACCCCTCTATCCCTCCCTATCTGTCTCCCTCCACCCCTCTATCCCTCCCTATCTGTCTCCCTCCATCCCTCTATCCCTCCCTATCTGTCTCCCTCCATCCGCCCTATCTGTCTCCCTCCACCCCTCTATCCCTCCCTATCTGTCTCCCTCCACCCCTCTATCCCTCCCTATCTGTCTCCCTCCACCCCTCTATCCCTCCCTATCTGTCTCCCTCCATCCCTATCCTCCCTATCTGTCTCCCCTCCACCCCTCTATCCCTCCACCCCCTATCTGTCTCCCTCCACCCCCTCTATCCCTCCCTATCTGTCTCCCTCCACCCCTCTATCCCTCCCTATCTGTCTCCCTCCACCCCTCTATCCCTCCCTACCTGTCTCCCTCCACCCCTCCCTATCCCTCCCTATCTGTCTCCCTCCCACCCCTCTATCCCTCCCTATCTGTCTCCCTCCACCCCTCCACCCCCCTATCTGTCTCCCTCCACTCTATCCCCCCCTATCTGTCTCCTCCACCCCTCTATCCCTCCCTATCTGTCTCCCTCCATCCTCCCTCCCTATCTGTCTCCCTCCATCCCTATCCCCTATCTCCCTCCACCCCTCTATCCCTCCCTATCTGTCTCCCTCCACCCCTCTATCCCTCCCTATCTGTCTCCCTCCATCCCCCCTATCTGTCTCCCTCCACCCCCTCTATCCCTCCCCCTATCTGTCTCCCTCCATCCCTCATCCTCCCTATCTGTCTCCCTCCTATCCCCCCCCTATCTGTCTCCCTCCACCCCTCTATCCCTCCCTATCTGTCTCCCTCCAACCCTCTATCCCTCCCTATCTGTCTCCCTCCACCCTCTATCCCCCCTATCTGTCTCTCCCTCCATCTGTCTCCCTCCCCTCTATCCCCCCTATCTGTCTCCCTCCACCTCTATCCCCCCTATCTGTCTCCCTCCATGTCTCCCCCCTCTATCCCCCCTATCTGTCTCCCTCCACCCCTCTATCCCCCCTATCTGTCTCCCTCCACCCCTCTATCCCCCCTATCTGTCTCCCTCCACCCTCTATCCCTCCCTATCTGTCTCCCTCCACCCCTCTATCCCTCCCTATCTGTCTCCCCTCCATCCCTCCACCCCTCCCTATCTATCTCCCTCCACCCTCTATCCCTCCACCCCCCTATCCCCCCTATCTGTCTCCCTCCACCCTCTATCCCCCCCTATCTGTCTCCCTCCACCCCTCTATCCCCCCTATCTGTCTCCCTCCACCCCTCTATCCCTCCCTATCTGTCTCCCTCCACCCCTCTATCCCTCCCTATCTGTCTCCCTCCTATCCCTCCACCCTCCCCTATCTATCTGTCTCCCTCCATCCCTCCTATCCCTCACCCTCTATCCCTCCCTATCTGTCTCCCTCCACCCTCTATCCCCCCTATCTGTCTCCCTCCACCCCTCTATCCCCCCTATCTGTCTCCCTCCATCCCTCCCCCTCTATCCCCCTATCTGTCTCCTCCAACCCCTCTATCCCCCCTATCTGTCTCCTCCACCCTCTATCCCCCCTATCTGTCTCCCTCCACCCCTCTATCCCCCCTATCTGTCTCCCTCCACCCCCTCTATCCCTCCCTATCTGTCTCCCTCCACCCCTCTATCCCCCTATCTGTCTCCCTCCAACCCTCTATCCCCCCCTATCTGTCTCCCTCCACCCCTCTATCCCTCCCTATCTGTCTCCCTCCACCCCTCTATCCCTCCCTATCTGTCTCCCTCCATCCCTCCACCCCTCCCTATCTATCTCCCTCCACCCCTCTATCCCTCCACCCCTCTATCCCTCCCTATCTGTCTCCTCCCCTCTATCCCCCCTCTATCCCTCCCTATCTGTCTCCCTCCACCCCTCTATCCCTCCCTATCTGTCTCCCTCCATCCCTCTATCCCTCCCTATCTGTCTCCCTCCACCCCTCTATCCCTCCCTATCTGTCTCCCTCCACCCCTCTATCCCTCCCTATCTGTCTCCCTCCATCCCTCTATCCCTCCTATCTGTCTCCCTCCATCCCTCCCTATCTGTCTCCCTCCACCCCTCTATCCCTCCCTATCTGTCTCCCTCCACCCCTCTATCCCTCCCTATCTGTCTCCCTCCACCCCTCTATCCCTCCCTATCTGTCTCCCTCCAACCCTCTATCCCCCCTATCTGTCTCCCTCCACCCCTCTATCCCTCCCTATCTGTCTCCCTCCACCCCCTCTATCCCTCCCTATCTGTCTCCCTCCATCCCTCCACCCTCCCTATCTGTCTCCCTCCACCCCTCTATCCCCCCTATCTGTCTCCCTCCATCCCTCTATCCCCCCTATCTGTCTCCCTCCACCCCTCTATCCCCCCTATCTGTCTCCTCCACCCCTCTATCTCTCCCTATCTGTCTCCTCCACCCTCTATCCCTCCCTATCTGTCTCCCTCCACCCCTCTATCCCTCCCTATCTGTCTCCCTCCACCTCCCTCTCTATCCCTCCCTATCTGTCTCCCTCCACCCTCCATCCCCCTATCTGTCTCCCTCCACCCCTCTATCCCTCCCTATCTGTCTCCCTCCTCTATCTGTCTCCCCATCCCTCCCTATCTGTCTCCCTCCCATCCTCTCCCCCTATCTGTCTCCCTCCACCCCTCCCTATCTGTCTCCCTCCACCCTCTATCCCTCTATCTGTCTCCCTCCACCCCTCTATCCCTCCCTATCTGTCTCCCTCCATCCCTCTCTATCCCCCCCTATCTGTCTCCCTCCACCCCCTCTATCCCTCCCTATCTGTCTCCTCCACCCCTCTATCCCTCCCTATCTGTCTCCCTCCATCCCTCTATCTCCTCCCTATCTGTCTCCCTCCACCCTCTATCCCTCCATCCCTCCCTATCTGTCTCCCTCCACCCCTCTATCCCTCCCTATCTGTCTCCCTCCACCCCTCTATCCCCCTATCTGTCTCCCTCCACCCCTCTATCCTCCCTATCTGTCTCCCTCCACCCCTCTATCCCTCCCTATCTGTCTCCCTCCACCCTCTATCCCTCCCTATCTGTCTCCCTCCACCCCCTCTATCCCTCCCTATCTGTCTCCCTCCACCCCTCTATCCCTCCCTATCTGTCTCCTCCACCCCTCTATCCCTCCCTATCTGTCTCCTCCATCCCTCTATCCCTCCCTATCTGTCTCCCTCCACCCCTCTATCCCTCCCTATCTGTCTCCCTCCACCCCTCTATCCCTCCCTATCTGTCTCCCTCCACCCCTCTATCCCTCCCTATCTGTCTCCCTCCACCCCTCTATCCCTCCCTATCTGTCTCCCTCCACCCCTATCCCTCCCTATCTGTCTCCCCTCCATCCCTCCATCCCTCCCTATCTGTCTCCCTCCACCCCTCTATCCTCCCTATCTGTCTCCCTCCACCCCTCTATCCCTCCCTATCTGTCTCCCTCCACCCTCTATCTGTCTCCCTCCATCTCTCTCCCTCCCTATCTGTCTCTCCAACTCTCCCCCCCCTCTCTGTCTCCCTCCCTATCTGTCTCCCTCCCTCCATCCCCTCCCTATCTGTCCCTCCCCCTCTATCCCTCCCTATCTGTCTACCTCCCTCATCCCTCCTATCTGTCTCCTCCATCCCTCCCTCTATCTGTCTATCCCTCCCTATCTGTCTCCCTCCACCCCTCTATCCCTCCCTATCTGTCTCCCTCCATCCCTCTATCCCTCCCTATCTGTCTCCCTCCATCCACCCTCTATCCCTCCCTATCTGTCTCCTCCACCCCTCTATCCTCCCTATCTGTCTCCCTCCACCCCTCTATCCCTCCCTATCTGTCTCCCTCCACCCTCTATCCCTCCCTATCTGTCTCTATCCTCCATCCCTCTATCCTCCCTATCTGTCTCCCTCCATCCCTCCCTATCTGTCTCCCTCCACCCTGTCTCTATCCCTCCCTATCTGTCTCCCTCCATCCCTCTATCCCTCCTATCTGTCTCCCTCCATCCCTCATCCTCCCTATCTGTCTCCCTCCACCCTCTATCCCTCCCTATCTGTCTCCCTCCACCCCCTCTATCCCTCCCTATCTGTCTCCCTCCATCCCTCCCTATCCCTCTCCATCCCTCCCTATCTGTCTCCCTCCACCCTCTATCCCTCCCTATCTGTCTCCCTCCACCCCTCTATCCCCTCCCTATCTGTCTCCCTCCACCCTCTATCCCTCCCTATCTGTCTCCCTCCACCCCTCTATCCCTCCCTATCTGTCTCCCTCCACCCCTCTATCCCTCCCTATCTGTCTCCCTCCACCCTCTATCCCTCCCTATCTGTCTCCCCTCCACCCCTCTATCCCTCCCTATCTGTCTCCCTCCTATCCCTCCCATCTGTCTCCCTCCACCCCTCTATCTCCCCATCTGTCTCCCTCCACCACCCATCCCTCCCTATCTGTCTCCCTCCATCCCTCCATCCCTCCCTATCTGTCTCCCTCCACCCCTCCTATCCCTCCCTATCTGTCTCCCTCCACCCCCATCCTCCCTATCTGTCTCCCTCCATCCCTCTATCCCTCCCTATCTGTCTCCCTCCACCCATCCCTCTATCCCTCCCTATCTGTCTCCCTCCACCCCTCTATCCCTCCCTATCTGTCTCCCTCCACCCTCTATCCCTCCCTATCTGTCTCTCCTCCACCCCTCTATCCCTCCCTATCTGTCTCCCTCCACCCTCATCCCTCCCTATCTGTCTCCTCCACCCTCTATCCCTCCCTATCTGTCTCCCTCCACCCCTCTATCCCTCCCTATCTGTCTCCCTCCATCCTCCCTATCCTCTCCATCCCCCCTATCTGTCCCTCCCCTCCTCCCTATCTGTCTCCCTCCACCCCCTCTATCCCCTCCCTATCTGTCTCCCTCCACCCCTCTATCCCTCCTATCTGTCTCCCTCCACCCCCTATCCCCCCTATCTGTCTCCCTCCACCCCTCTATCCCTCCCTATCTGTCTCCTCCATCCCCCTATCCCTCCCTATCTGTCTCCCTCCATCCCTCTCTCCACCCCTCTATCCCCCCTATCTGTCTCCCTCCATCCCCTATCCCCCCTATCTGTCTCCCTCCAACCCTCCATCCCTCCCTATCTGTCTCCCTCCACCCCTCTATCCCTCCCTATCTGTCTCCCTCCACCCCTCTATCCCTCCCTATCTGTCTCCCTCCATCCCTCCCTATCTGTCTCCCTCCATCTCTATCCCTCCCTACCTGTCTCCCTCCACCCCTATCTGTCTCCACCCCTCTATCCCCCTATCTGTCTCCCTCCACCCCTCTATCCCTCCCTATCTGTCTCCCCTCCACCCCTCTATCCCCCCTATCTGTCTCCCTCCATCCCTCTATCCCTCCCTATCTGTCTCCCTCCACCCCTCTATCCCCCTATCTGTCTCCCTCCACCCCTCTATCCCTCCCTATCTGTCTCCCTCCCACCCCTCTATCCCTCCCTATCTGTCTCCATCCCCTCCATCCCTCCTATCTGTCTCCTCCATCAACTCCCTCTCCATCCCTCCCTATCTGTCTCCCTCCACCCCTCTATCCCTCCCTATCTGTCTCCCTCCACCCCCTCTATCCCCCTATCTGTCTCCCTCCACCCCTCTATCCCTCCCTATCTGTCTCCCTCCACCCTCCTATCCCTCCCTACCTGTCCCCTCCACCCTCTATCCCCCCTATCTGTCTCCCTCCACCCCTCTATCCCTCTATCTGTCTCCTATCCCTCCCTATCTGTCTCCTCCACCCCCCCTCTATCCCTCCCTCCCATCTGTCTCCCTCCATCCCTCCTATCTGTCTCCCTCCACCCCTATCTGTCTCCCCTCCATCCCCCTATCTATCTGTCTCCCTCCACCCTCTATCCTCCCTATCTGTCTCCCTCCACCCTCTATCCCTCCCTATCTGTCTCCCTCCCATCCCTCCCCTCCCTCTATCTCTCCCTACCTGTCTCCCTCCACCCCTCCATCCCTCCCTATCTGTCTCCCTCCACCCCTCTATCCCTCCCTATCTGTCTCCCTCCACCCCCTCTATCCCTCCCTATCTGTCTCCCTCCATCCCCTATCCTCTACCCCTCCCTATCCTCCATCTGTCTCCCTCCATCCCTCTATCCCTCCCTATCTGTCTCCCTCCCATCCCCTCTATCCCTCCCTATCTGTCTCCCTCCATCCCTCTATCCCTCCCTATCTGTCTCCCCTCCATCCCTCTATCCCCCTCCCTATCTGTCTCCCTCCTCCCCCTCTATCCCCCCTATCTGTCTCCCTCCACCCCTCTATCCCTCCCTATCTGTCTCCCTCACCCCCTCTATCCTCCCTATCTGTCTCCCTCCACCCTCTATCCCTCTATCCCATCCTCCTCATCTGTCTCCCTCCATCCCTCCATCCCTCCCTATCTGTCTCCCTCCATCCCTCCCTATCTGTCTCCCTCCTCCCCTCTCATCCCTCCCTATCTGTCTCCCTCCACCCCTCTATCCCTCCTATCTGTCTCCCTCCACCCCTCTATCCACTCCCTATCTGTCTCCCTCCATCCTCCCTATCTGTCTCCCTCCACCCCTCTATCCTCCCTATCTGTCTCCCTCCACCTGTTCTCCCCCCTCTATCCCTCCCTATCTGTCTCCCTCCACCCCTCATCCCTCCCTATCTGTCTCCCTCCACCCCTCTATCCCTCCCTATCTGTCTCCCTCCATCCCTCCATCTGTCCCCTCCACAACTATCCCCCCTATCTGTCTCCCCCTCCACCCTCTATCCCTCCCCTATCTGTCTCCCTCCATCCCTCTATCCCTCCCTATCCTCCTATCTGTCTCCTCCATCCTCTATCCCTCCCTATCTGTCTCCTCCATCCCTCCGCCCTCCCTATCTGTCTCCCTCTCCACCCCTCTTATCCCTCCCTATCTGTCTCCCTCCA
>NW_027036114.1:0-5000 GCF_034236695.1 Oncorhynchus nerka
GGAGTGAACGAGTGCAGACGGAAGGCAAAGGGAATGAAAGGGAGTGAACGAGTGCAGACGGAAGGCAAAGGCAATGAAAGGGAGTGAACGAGTGCAGACGGAAGGCAAAGGCAATGAAAGGGAGTGAACGAGTGCAGACGGAAGGCAAAGGGAATGAAAGGGAGTGAACGAGTGCAGACGGAAGGCAAAGGCAATGAAAGGGAGTGAACGAGTGCAGACGGAAGGCAAAGGGAATGAAAGGGAGTGAACGAGTGCAGACGGAAGGCAAAGGGAATGAAAGGGAGTGAACGAGTGCAGACGGAAGGCAAAGGCAATGAAAGGGAGTGAACGAGTGCAGACGGAAGGCAAAGGGAATGAAAGGGAGTGAACGAGTGCAGACGGAAGGCAAAGGGAATGAAAGGGAGTGAACAGAGTGCAGACGGAAGGCAAAGGCAATGAAAGGGAGTGAACGAGTGCAGACGGAAGGCAAAGGGAATGAAAGGGAGTGAACGAGTGCAGACGGAAGCAAAGGCAATGAAAGGGAGTGAGAGTGCAGACGGAAGGCAAAGGAATGAAAGGGAGTGAACTGAGGCAGACGGAAGGCAAAGGGAATGAAAGGGAGTGAACGAGTGCAGACGGAAAGGCAAAGGCAATGAAAGGGAGTGAACGAGTGCAGAACGGAAGGCAAAGGAATGAAAAGTGAGCAAGACGGAAGGCAAAGGAATGAGGTGAGCGAGTGCAGACGGAAGGCAAAGGCAATGAAGGGAGTGAACGAGGTGCAGGCGGAAGCAAAGGGAATGAAGGGGTGAACAGGAGTGCAGACGGAAGGCAAAGGCAATGAAAGGGAGTGAACGAGGTGCAGACGGAAGGCAAAGGCAATGAGGAGTGAACGAGTGCAGACGGAAGGCAAAGAGAATGAAAGGGAGTGAACGAGTGCAGACGGAAGGCAAAGGGAATGAAAGGTGAACGAGTGCAGACGGAAGGCAAAGGCAATGAAAGGGAGTGAGCGAGTGCAGACGGAAGGCAACGGGAATGAAACCGGGAGTGAGACGAGCAAAGGGAATGCAGGCGAGTGAAGGCAAAGGGAATGAGAGGTGAACGGAAGGCAAGGCAATGAGGAGTGAACAAGTGCAGGCGGAGGCAAGGCAATGAAAGGGAGTGACGAGAGTGCAAAGACATATAAGCAAAGGGAATGAAAGGGAGTGAACGAGTGCAGACGGAAGGCAAAGAGAATGAAAGTGAGTGAACGAGTGCAGACGGAAGGCAAAGGGAATGAAAGTGAGTGAACGAGTGCAGAGCAATGAAAATTGAAAGGTGCAGACGGAACGAGCAATGAAAGGGAGTGAGCAGGGGAGTGCAGGCTGACGGAAGGCAAGGGAATGAGGGTGAACGAGTGCAGACGGAAAGGCAAGGGAATGAAAGAGGTGAACGAGTGCAGACGGAAGGCAAAGGGAATGAAAGGGAGTGAGCGAGTGCAGACGGAAAGGCAAAGGGAATGAAAGGGAGTGAGCGAGTGCAGACGGAAGGCAAAGGGAATGAAAGGGAGTGAACAAGTGCAGACGGAAGAGGCAAAGGGAATGAAAGGAAAGTGAACGAGTGCAGACGGAGGGCAAAGGAATGAAGGAGTGAACGAGTGCAGACGGAAGGCAAAGGGAATGAGGGTGAACAGAGTGCAGACGGAGGCAAGGAAATGAAAGGAGTGAACAAGTGCAGACGGAAGGCAAAGGGAATGAAAGGGAGTGAACAAGTGCAGACGGAAGGCAAAGGGAATGAAGGGTGAACGAGTGCAGACGGAAGGCAAAGGGAATGAAAAGTGAAGCAATGAAAGGTGAACGGTGCAGACGGAAGGCAAAGGGAATGAAAGGTGAGCAGTGCAGACGGAAGGCAAAGGCAAGTGCAGACGGAGGGCAAAGGGAGTGAACACGAGTGCAGACGGAAGGCAAAGGGAATGAAGGGAGTGAACAAGTGCAGATGGAGGCAAAGGGATTGAAAGGGAGTGAACGAGTGCAGACGGAAGGCAACGGCAATGAGTGAACAGAGTGCAGACGGAAGGCAAAGGGAATGAAAGAGGTGAACAAGTGCAGACAGGCAAAGGGAATGAGGAGTGAGCAGAGTGCAGACGGAAGGCAAGGGAATGAGGGAGTGAGTGCAAACGGAAAACAAAAAAAAGGAATTAAAGAAGTGAACGGGTGCGAGACGGAGCAAAGGGAATGAAAAGAGTGAAGCGAGGTGGAAGCGGAAGGCAAAAGGGAATGAAAGGGAGTGAACGAGTGCAAACGGAAGGCAAAGGGAATGAAAGGGAGTGAGCTTGAGAGTGCAGACGGGAGAGCAAAGAAGTGAACAAGTGCAGACGGAGTGCAAGGGAGTGAACAAGTGCAGACGGAGTGCAAGGGTGAACAACTGCAGACAGGAGGGCAAAGGGAGTGAACAAGTGCAGACGGAGGGCAAGGGAGTGAACAAGTGGAGACGGAGTGCAAAGGGAGTGAACAGAAGTGCAGACGGAGGGCAAAGGGAGTAGACAAGTACGGACGAGAATTAAAGTGAACAAGTGCAGACGGAGTGCAAAGGGAGTGAACAAGTGCAGACGGAGTGCAAAGGGAGTGAACAAGTGCAGACGGAGGGCAAAGGGAGTGAACAATTGCAGACGGAAGGCAAAGGGAATGAAAGGGAGTGAACGAGTGCAGACGGAGGGCGAAGGGAATGAAAGGGAGTGAACAAGTGCAGACGGAGGGCAAAAGGAATGAAAGGGAGTGAACGAGTGCAGACGGAGTGCAAAGGGAGTGAACAAGTGCAGACGGAGTGCAAAGGGAGTGAAAGGGAGTGAACGAGTGCAGACGGAGTGCAAAGGGAGTGAACAAGTGCAGACGGAGGGCAAAGGGAATGAAAGGGAGTGAACAAGTGCAGACGGAGGGCAAAGGGAGTGAACAAGTGCAGACGGAGTGCAAAGGGAGTGAACAAGTGCAGACGGAGTGCAAAGGGAGTGAACAAGTGCAGACGGAGTGCAAAGGGAGTGAACAAGTGCAGACGGAGTGCAAAGGGAGTGAACAAGTGCAGACGGAAGGCAAAGGGAGTGAAAGGGAGTGAACAAGTGCAGACGGAAGGCAAAGGGAGTGAAAGGGAGTGAACAAGTGCAGACGGAGAGGCAAAGAGGTAGGCTTCACATATCGGAACTGCACTCCGTGCCAGAAAGAATCCATCTTTTATGAGCCCATTGCTATTCAGTTGACACAGCATCCATTGTCAGCCTGACAAGAGCCATCAGGACAACCATGCAGCCCCCCTAGTGCTAACAACATAGGGTGTCCCAAATGGCAGAGGGGAGACTCTGGTCGAAGGTAGTGCACTTCATAGAGAATAGGGTGCCATTTGGGATATTACCATGGTAATGGTCAGTGATAGATCAGCAGGTGCTGAGAGTTAAGAGAAGGGCGTGAGACGCCACGACCTCCATAAGCATTCACTGCCCACCAGATTTACCTTTCATTTATTTTAAAATGGACTCATGCTCGGGTACACAGGGGGTCGATGGTAATAGTTTTTCACTCCAGGAGAGGATTGACGAGTCACTGTTCAGTGTTTATTCACGCTGACTTTACAGCAGAGTAGTGGAGGTATGAAACCGTCCATTCCACCAGCTACAACCACACTTTAATTACAGACTCTAACCCTTATCACAACACATTAACTCGTGTTGTCTTAGCAACATTAACTCTTAACATTGTTCAGTTACCCAACCACACTTTAATCACAGACTCTAACCCTTATCACAGCACGCTGCTCTTGTCGTGTTCAGTTACAACCACACTTTAATCACAGACTCTAACCCTTATCACAACACATTAACTCTTGTCGTTCAGTTACAACCACTTTAATCACAGCTATCGTGTTCAGCTAAGTCACGCTTCCTCCACTTGTATTGCCTATTGCTGGCACCAGCTTCATTGTAAATGTAAATGAGTACAAATGGAATACTGGTTTCCTGCAGCTGGGTTGTATTCATTAGGAACCCATTTGAAGAAACCAGAATGAAACAGGGAGGGACCGCCTGGATCATTTTCGTTTTCCGTTGCACAACATTTTGAAAACGTTTTGAAAGCGTTTTGCTACGGTGTGTCCTCGTTAATTCTACCCTGATGGTCCCCATTGGTGATTTACTAGTGGATCACACACAGAGGCTATAGGCTTCTGGGACACACAGTAGATTGATCGATGTCTAAAAATACAGTTTAGTGAGTTTGAGGAACACGTGAAAGCTATTAGTGGGTCAAGTCACAACAATGTGAATCCATAACCACTCACTGATCTATAGAGCCATTCATGGGAAGTAATGACTGCTTTGACCACAGGGGGAGCATAGATCCTAAATGAATTGTTTGGAGGCTTCCGGGTCACATCCCCAGTCACAGGAACCTCCCTCAAGCCAGGGTTGGAATACCGGCAGCGCTCAGGTTTGTTGGATATTTCCATTACTTACGTCCAAAAGTATTTGGACAGTGACATATGTTTTGTTGTTTTAGGCTTTTGGATTTAAAGAGATAAAGTACAGACCATAATCTTTAGGGTATATTCATCCATATCGGGTGAACCGTTGAGAAATTACAGCAGTTTTGAACATAGTTCACACATTTTAGGGAAGTATATGGAAAAATGACAGGAGTCAAAGTACTCAAACATTTAGAATTAGTCCCATATTCATTAGCACGCAATGACTACATCAAGCTTGTGACTCGACAAACTTGTTGGATGCATTTACAGTTTGTTTTGGTTTTGTTTCAGATTATTTTGTGCCCACTAGAAATTAATGTTAAATAATATATTGCATAATTTTGGAGTCACTTTATTGTAAATAAGAATATAATATGTGTGTCTCAGTTTTTCCTCGTCCTCCCAGTTTAGGTCTCTTGCCTGCCCTGGACAATTAAACCATTGTTTATTCAACGTTTCTGCATTTGGCTCTTACCTGAAAACTGATAATATGTTTCTAAACACTTCTATATTAATGGGGGATGCTTCTATGATTA
>NW_027036114.1:10000-12762 GCF_034236695.1 Oncorhynchus nerka
CCTTCTTTCAAAGCTGCAGCTCCCTCTATACATGGACAGAATGGGTTTTCTATAGCCAATGTCCGCAACCCCGAGAGGGAGTATGATAGGATGCTCTCGGGTCTTTTTTGTTGTTGTCTGGCAGATACAGTACAGCCCTTTATTGTGTGTGTGTGTGTGTGTGGTATAGTAGGTCACAGCAAATCACTATCACCAAAACTGAAAAGTATGTTTCCTGTTCTCTGGTTGGTAGGCCTAAAATATAGTTTATTTTGGATAGAAAGAATGATATTCAGAGCTGGATGTAGGTCACTTTGACATGTGTATAATCACATGTCAACGCTTACCAGTTGTGGTTGTTTATTTTGTATAGCCTACTATTGAAGCGAAAGTTGTGAGCGTGGAAAAGACAACTAGGCTAGGTTCTTGTAACGGCTTCAATTTGATACATTATAACTTGTGTGTCGATATGTTGACACGTTGTAACTGCGTGTGTAACAATATTTGTATCGCCACAGTGTAATAATGTATGGTAGGGTTTGTCTGCAAAAACACGTGTCCTGTTCCTATTCGGTCAGTGATAGACGCTATATGTTTATGGGCCGGTTTCCCGGACACCGTTGATGTCTAGTCCCGGACCAAAAATGACCTTCAATGGAGAATCTTCATTGAAATTACAGTAGGTTTTAGTCCAGGCCTGCGCTTAATTTGTGTTTTAGAAACCCGCCCCTTCTGTTAAATCAGACGATCAACATATTACAGATAAGACGTTGAAAGGTTGTTAAACGTCTCCGGAAGGTGTATAGCCTCGACTTCCAGCTGGATCTGACACACTTTTTCCACGATGAAATATGTTTTCTCCATAGGTCCTTTCCAACCATGTGTTTCTCATTACAACACGGACCTTCTGGAATTAAAATCTAGCACTGGTACTCTAGCCTACCATTTGATGGGGGTGCGGATCTAGTTTTATAGATAATTGTGTAGCCGGATGTGGCCTGAATTGTGAGAAGAAAAAAAAAGCGTTCGTCAGTTTTTCATAAATTGTGTGCGTGTGTTGTTGGGACGCGTGTGCAACACTATCAATACCAGTCAGTGTCTTTTGTGATCACACATGAAGGGGTGCTTCTTCATTGCTGCTAGATAAATGTATCGCAGTGAATCACAAAGCTACCTGGAAATGTCAGGTTAAATCAGCCCGATGCCGTGTTTGATGTTACTGACCTCGATAAAGATAATCTGTCACGAGCTCATCCTAAAGACCGAGACTGGGACCCGGCTGTGACTGTCCTGTCACCTTTTAAAATGTAAATGTCAACCAAATGCTGTCTGAACGATATGGCTAAATACATGCCTACTATACAGGTGTGTATGACAGGTGTAAAACAGGTTGCATAAGTTAGCTACTGTATATCTCACCGTGGAACCTTTGTCCAGACCTTTATAATCATTCAGATTGTAGTGCTAGATATGACTAGCGTGCTACAGAGCCTGTACATGGCTGTAGTAGTGTTGTGACTGGTTGAATAAGTACAGAACAATAGATGCATAGTGGCACATGGTTCAATGTGTGTGCAGCACAGCAGCCACCCAGACACAGCAGCCACCCAGACACAGCAGCCACCCAGACACTAGCAGACCTCTGGCTCCCAGACACAGCAGCCACCCAGACACAGCAGCCACCCAGACACAGCAGCCACCCAGACACTAGCAGACCTCTGGCTCCCAGACACAGCAGCCACCCAGACACTAGCAGACCTCTGGCTCCCAGCTGGTAGTGTAGTTGACACGTTTGCATGTGGCTGAGACACTGTCATCGCAGGGAGTGAGGCGGTGGTCTGAAATGAATGGCGTTGTACCGTACTATAGACTTTAAGGCTCTTCCATGGCTGTGAGGCGGTGGTCTGAAATGAATGGCGTTGTACCGTACTATAGACTTTAAGGCTCTTCCATGGCTGTGAGGCGGTGGTCTGAAATGAATGGCGTTGTGCCGTACTATAGACTTTAAGGCTCTTCCATGGCTGTGAGGCGGTGGTCTGAAATGAATGGCGTTGTACCGTACTATAGACTTTAAGGCTCTTCCATGGCTGTGAGGCGGTGGTCTGAAATGAATGGCGTTGTACCGTACTATAGACTTTAAGGCTCTTCCATGGCTGTGAGGCGGTGGTCTGAAATGAATGGCGTTGTACCGTACTATAGACTTTAAGGCTCTTCCATGACTGTATGACTTCTAACAAGTCAATGGTCTGGTAATTAGAGGTGTAACATGCAGAAATAGCTCTGCCATTTCCTGGTTGCAAAACTTGGACTAGTTTAGATAAACTGAAATTATTTGACCCAAAAAAAACCAAAAAAAGCTGTGTAGAATCATTGTATCATCTTAACCGCTGTGATATATATTTTCAATGACCCAAAATTCTTACATTTTCAGCTGTTTGGAGCTGATGTACAAAATCGAAAGTAAAAGTAAGAATAGAGAGCATAGAAATATCTCACATAGATCGTATCTACAGATCTATCACTCACATTTCTATGTGAATTTGGTCAGGTCGCCCCCACCCCTAAAAAAAAGACCTATTGCGGCTTTAATGTTTTCACAGTAATTACATTAAATGGTATCTAAATTGTTATAACATAGTAAGATTTTGTGTGAGAATGAATTTAATTCTCCCTTGTAGAAATCGAGAGAATCCAGAAAGGTGAGCCCAAGAAGGAAGGAGGAGGCGCGTATTTGGACCTTTTTCACCGTCAAGAATATCAAACTGAAGGAACGCGTGCTCATA
>NW_027036115.1:0-12764 GCF_034236695.1 Oncorhynchus nerka
CCTATAGTAGGCAACCCAGACTTGCCAAAAGCCCTGAGGGATGCCAACTTTAATCTTTGGCATACTCTAGGAATCAGGACCTTTTCAGACCTATTTCATCAGAAAACCACTACACTGAAATCCTTTCAAGAGCTCTGCAGTGAATTCGATGTGCCAAGATCCCATTTTTAAAAAAAAATCTTCAAATTAGACATGTAATTTCCTCATTTACCTCCAAGAGGAGGTTTAGAACTCAGTTGAATGAAGTTGAAACCCTTCTTGTCACAGCACAATCCATTAAAGACAAAATATCTTACATCTATAGACTCCTTTCTGAGAAAGGAGGCTCCTCCTTTACTCCTTTGAAAATAATTTGGGAAAAGGACCTTGGTCTGACTATCAGTGATGAGTTATGGGCTGAGGTTTGCAACAGGGTATACTGCACCTCTACTAATGAAAGAATCTAACTACACATTTTTGTACACATTTTATTATACTCCTTTGAGACTCCATAGAATGAAAACAGATATGTCTCCTAACTGTAAAAGATGTACCTCTGAAAGTGGAACCTATATGCATGTATTTTGGAGCTGTAGAGAGATTGCCAGATTCTGGCAATCTATACATACTGCTGCACAGAAAATACTAGATGTACAGTTTGATATGACCCCATGTATCTATCTTCTTAATGCCCAGCAGGACTTTGTTCTTGATCCTGACAGAGAAAATTTGCTTATGACTATTACATACTTTGCTAAGAAATGTATTCTTCTGTTGTGGGCCTCTAATACCCCTCCTACATTTAAAATGTGGATTGACCAGATTGTTGACTTTCTTCCTCTTGAAAAGCTCACTTATGACCTCCACAAGAGACAGCCCAAGTTGGATAGACTCTGGTCTCTACTATTCAACTATATTTCAAACTGGACAGAGTGAACGGGGTGACTAGGGAAATGTGCAGATACATGTTGTGTAAGGTGCTGTAAAATCTAAAAACTAATTATTGGCCCGTCGTCTCAGCGAAGGCTAGAAATAGCTAATAAGAACCTTGATAGTGCTGCTGCAAGTGTTATATATGGTTTTTTGTGTTTTTATTTTTATTTTTGAGTATGTGTGCGTATGTATATATATATATATATATATATATATATATATATATATATATATATATATGCACCAAGGAAAATGAATAAATAAAATACAATAAAAACACTTATTATTTTTCTTAATCTTTTATTTTAATTGTTTGTTTTTTCAAATGTATTATTATTATACTTTTGATTTTTGATTTTGATTTTAAGCCTGTCACATCTGTGAATGTGGACCTGGCCTCCACAATCACTCAACCTCAACCCAATTGAGATGGTTTGGGATGAGTTGGACCGCAGAGTGAAGGAAAAGCAGCCAACAAGTGCTCGGCATATGTGGGAACTCCTTCAAGACAGTTGGGAAAGCATTCCAGGTGAAGCTGGTTGAGAGAATGCCAAGAGTGTGCAAAGGCAAAGGGTGGCTACTTTGAAGAATCTCAAATATAAAATATATTTTGATTTATTTAACAATTTTTTGGTTACTACATGATTCCATATGTTATTTAATAGTTTTAATACCCTCTCCCTATTAGTCTACAATGTATAAAATAGTAAAATAAAGAAAAAAACCTTGAATGAGTAGGCGTGTCCAAACTTTGACTGGTACTGTATGTCAATGCAACCCCATTGTGGTAAGAGCTATGGAAACAATGGTTAAACATTGAGATGTATTTACCTCTTGTGTCTACAGACCCTTGTGTATGTGTCACGTTGACAGAAGTAATACTCTGCCTGTAGACTTAAGCTTTATTATGATGATAGTATTTCCATGAATGAAATTGTGTAATGAAGCATGTGTGTAACGCATGACTTACTTGTTAGATTGTACAACATAGAATGAAGGGTTTGAAAGGATAAAGTGTCTGGTTTTATGTGTTGATTTCACTTATTTTAATATAGTTATTTTGATAGAACCTCCTTGGGTAGTTGAAGTCATTACCAGGAAATTGTATTAGTATAAAATAATATAATTGAATATATAAATATATATATATATATATATATATATATATATATATATATATATATATATATATATATAAATACAAAAAAATGTGGTCATACAATACAGCTCAGTATTTGTATAATTTATTTTATAGTAATTTTTGCTTTGTCAAGGGTGCTAATAATTTTGGATGTGACTGTATGTTAAGTTTTATGTTGGACCCCAGGAAGAGTTACAGCAGTTAATGGGGATCTTAATAAACTAAATGAAACTAAACCATAATACTTCAAGACTAGAACGCATACAACGTTTCTAGTTTCACAATGTCTTCATATAATTTATATCAGCCATGGTTGGCCTATGCAAAACTCTCTACATGACATCCACATTATTTACTTAATCTTCTTAGTTCCTGAAGGAACATGGCCTGATATCCACATTATTCCTAACAACACATTTTGGATTGCGGAGGCTAATCTCGGCACCCAGAACCAAATGTTTAGAATAACAAGAGGCCTAATCCTCCTGCATTGGAGCATACAATAGCCATTGTATGAAATTACACTTGTTGTTGTATATTGATCCACTAGGTTTACTGTTAAATTAGTCAGTAATGTGGATATCATGGAGAGAGTTTTGCATAGGCCAACCATGGCTGATATAAATAATATGAAGATAGTGAAACTAGAAAAGGACATTTCCTGCTCACACAATGGGAAATAAATATGCTATTGGTGAGCTAATATGTTGCATTTTATCCGTCCAAGCACATAGCAGTAGGCTATGGTGGCTTTTCAATGGCTAATGTCTAAATCGATAGGTGGGCTAAATCAACAGGTTAGCCAGGCTAAACAGGTATTTCTTCTCTCAAGTGTTACCGCCAGCATGTGTAAAAAAATGTTTTTGCCTGGGGGTATTTTGGTCGTCATTCTGACCGTCCCATTGGTCAGAAGGCTGCGACTAGTTGAGTTCTCTGCATCCATACACAGAGCTATGGTTGCAAGGACTGGCCACACCTATCTTTTTAAGATTTCAAAAACAATACCTGTTAAAGTAAATATTTTTCTCAGAAAAGAATTGAGCAAACATTATAGCTCAGTGTTTATTATTTATTTTATACAGTCTTTTTTGCTCATCTTTATCAAGGGTGCTAATACATTTCAGATGTGACTGTATTTTATGTGGATCCCAGTAAGAGTGGCTACTGCATGTGCAGCAGCTAATGGGGATCCTAGTAAACTAAACTAAATCATAATACTTCAAGACGAGCAAGCATACATATTTTGTTTAGGAAATGTCATTGTTTTAGTTTCACCATCTTCATATTATTTATATCAGCCATGGTTGGCTTATGGAAAACTCTCTCCATGATATCCACATTATTAACTTACTCCTCTTCATTCCTGGGGGAACATATGACCCCATGTATCTATCTTCTTAATGCCCAGCAGGGCCTGATATCCACATGATAATGGCATAACAACTGTTCACATTGACATGTGACTCATTTCTTACCCAGAAACAAATGTTTAGAATAACCAAGTGGTGGAAAAAGTACAGTTGTCATATTTGAGTAAAAGTAAAGATACGTAATAGAAAATGAATAGTAAAGTAGAAAGTGCTCAGTAATATACTACTTGAGTAAAGGTTCAAGTATTTGGTTTTTAAATATACTTTTTACTATCAAAAGTAAATGTAATTGCTAAAATATACTTCAGTATCAAAAGTAAAAGTACAAGTATAAATGGAACCAGACAGCATAATTGTCTTCTTTTTAAATTTACAGACATCATTTACAAACGAAGCATGTGTTTAGTGAGTCCGCCATATCAGAGGCAGTATGGGGATGAGCAGGTATCTTCTCTTGATAAGTGTGTGAATTAGACAATTTTGCTGTCCTGCTAAGCATTCAAACTGTAACCTGTACTTTTTGGTGTCAGGGAAAATAGATGGAGTAAAAGTACATCATTTTCTTTAGGAATGTAGTGAAGTAAAAGTACAAGTTGTCAAAACTATCAATAGTAAAATGAGTTGGATTTAGCTAATGTGTTGCATTTTATCAGTCAAAGCAAGCTAGGCTATGGTGGCTTTTCACATGAATAATGGCTAAATTGACAGGTGGACTAAATCGACAGGTTAGCCAGGCTACATAGAGTATTTCTTCTCTCAGGTGTTCCGGCCAAAATAGCCTGGTGATTTCATCATCATTCTGACCATCCCATTGGTCGGGGGCTGTGACTAGTTGAGGACTTCAGCGGTAATTGGGGAGGAAACAGGAGCTGGCTGCAGTGTTCCAAACTATTTGGAAGGGAGTGACACGGGAGGTGCATTTGGGTATATATAGCACCGTTTGTGCAACTTTCCTGACAATCTCCTGGACGAGGAAGAGAGGGAGCATCACGAGTGCGGAGGAAGACTGGCTGTTTACCGAAGCTATGGCTCTCAATGTACTTTTCTTTATATTGATCACATCAGTGATTATACAAACCGCGACATCGAGCACCTTCAAATCGTAAGTACACTAAAAAACATTTGATGTAGAAAGCAGTAGATTAAACACACAATCATCTATTTTAATTTACATGTCTGGCTGGATGCAACAAATGTAGGAATTAATTATACTCTGAATTCTTCACGCTATACAGGTGTAGAATAGCCAACCTAAACAATATAAATATTTTAGTTATAAACATATTCAATATAAAACAGTATTTTCTATGCTCACTGCACTGACAACTGAATAGAGACAATTGCAAGCATCTATCTGTGAATAATACAAAAAAAGATAGTGGTAAGGCCACAGGACATCACTGTTATACATACAGTACCTCTATCTCTCTGCATGTGAGGCTTTTCATTTGTTATGAGCCATGCTGGCAAATTGAACTAGATTTTGGGTTGAAAAATCCTACTTGTGATAGCTGTTATACAGTGCATTCAGAAAGTATTCAGACCCCTTGACTTTTAAGAAATGTTAAGTTACAGACCTTATTCTAAAATTGATTTAATAAAACATATCAACCTAGACACAGTACCCCATAAAGACACAGCAAACCCTGTTTTTGTTTTTATGTTTGCAAATGTATTAAAGAACGCTCACATGTTACATACAGTTGAAGTTTACATAAACCAAGTTAATGACAGCAACATAAGTGTTTCAATCACTCCACATATTTCTTGTTAACAAACTATAGTTTTGGCAAGTTGGTTAGGACATCTACTTTGTGCCTGACACAAGTCATTTATCCAACAATTGTTTTACGGACATTATTTCACTTATAATTCACCACCCAAAGATTGGAAAGCAGCTGCGGTCATCCCCCTCTTCAAAGGGGGACACTCTTATTAAACTGCTACAGACCTATATCTATCTACCATGCCTTTTCTAAGGTTTTCGAAAGCCAAGTCAACAAACAGATTACCGACCATTTGAATCTCACCATACCTTCTCTGCTATGCAATCTGGTTTCAGAGCTGGTCATGGGTGCACCTCAGCCACGCTCAAGGTCTAAACGATATCTTAACCGCCATCGATAAGAAACATTACTGTGCAGCCGTATTCATTGATCTGGCCAAGGCTTTTTCGACTCTGTCAACCACCACATCCTCATCGGCAGACTCGACAGCCTTGGTTTCTCAAATGATTGCCTCGCCTGGTTCACCAACTACTTCTCTGATAGAGTTCAGTGTGTCAAATCGGAGTGTCTGCTCCCGGACCTCTGGCAGTCTCTAATAGGAAGTGCCACAGGGGTTCAATTCTTGGACCGACTCTCTCTTCTCTGTATACATCAATGGTCGCTCTTGCTGCTGGTGAGTCTCACAGTCCACCTCTACGCAGACGACACCATTCTGTATACTTCCGGCCTTCTTTGGACACTGTGTTAACAACCCTCAGGCAAGCTTCAATGCCCATACAACTCTCCTTCCGTGGCCTCCAATTGCTCTTAAATACAAGTAAAACTAAATGCATGCTCTTCAACCGATCGCTACCTGCACCTACCCGCCTGTCCAACATCACTACTCTGGACGGCTCTGACTTAGAATATGTGGACAACTACAAATACTTAGGTGTCTGGTTAGACTGTAAACTCTCCTTCCAGACCCATATCAAACATCTCCAATCCAAAAGTTAAATCTAGAATTGGCTTCCTATTTCGCAACAAAGCATCCTTCACTCATGCTGCCAAACATACCCTTGTAAAACTGACCATCCTACCAATCCTCGACTTTGGCGATGTCATTTACAAAATAGCCTCCAATACCCTACTCAACAAATTGGATGCAGTCTATCACAGTGCAATCCGTTTTGTCACCAAAGCCCCCATATGCCCACCATTGCGACCTGTACGCTCTCGTTAGCTGGCCCTCGCTTCATACTCGTCGCCAAACCCACTGGCTCACATGTCATCTACAAGACCCTGCTAGGTTAAAGTCCCCCTTATCTCAGCTCGCTGGTCACCATAGCATCTCCCACCTGTAGCACACGCTCCAGCAGGTATATCTCTCTAGTCACCCCCAAAACCAATTCTTTCTTTGCCGCCTCTCCTTCCAGTTCTCTGCCAATGACTGGAGACGAACTACAAAAATCTCTGAAACTGGAAACACTTATCTCCCTCACTAGCTTTAAGCACCAGCTGTCAGGCATCTTGCAGATTACTGCACCTGTATAGGCCACCTATAATTTAGCCCAAACAACTACCTCTTTCCCAACTGTATTTAATTAATTTATTTATTTTGCTCCTTTGCACCCCATTATTTTATTTCTACTTTGCACATTCTTCCATTGCAAAACTACCATTCCCAGTGTTTTTACTTGATATATTGTATTTACTTTACCACCATGGCCTTTTTGCCTTTACCTCCCTTCTCACCTAATTTGCTCACATTGTATATAGACTTGTTTATACTGTATTATTGACTGTATGTTTGTTTTACTCCATGTGTAACTCTGTGTCGTTGTATGTGTCGAACTGCTTTGCTTTATCTTGGCCAGGTCGCAATTGTAAATGAGAACTTGTTCTCAACTTGCCTATTTCACATTTACATTTAAGTCATTTAGCAGACGCTCTTATCCAGAGCGACTTACAAATTGGTGCTTTCACCTTATGACATCCAGTGGAACAGTAGTGCATCTAAGTCTTTTAAGGGGGAGGGGTGAGAAGGATTGCTTTATCCTATCCTAGGTATTCCTTAAAGAGGTGGGGTTTCAGGTGTCTCCGGAGGTGGTGATTGACTCCGCTGTCTGGCGTCGTGAGGAGTTGTTCCACCATTGGGGGGCCAGAGCAGCGAACAGTTTTGACTGGGCTGAGCGGGAACTGTACTTCCTCAGTGTGGGAGGCGAGCAGGCCAGAGGTGGATGAACGCAGTGCCCTTGTGGGTTAGGGCCTGATCAGAGCCTGGAGGTAGTGGTGCCGTTCCTCACAGCTCCGTAGGCAAGCACCATGGTCTTGTAGCGGATGCGACTTCAACTGGAAGCCAGTGGAAGGCGGAGGAGCGGGGTGACGTGAGAGAACTTGGGAAGGTTGAACACCAGACGGGCTGCGGCGTTCTGGATGAGTTGTAGGGGTTTTAATGGCACAGGCAGGAGCCCAGCCAGCAGCGGTTGCAGTAATCCAGACGGGAGATGACAAGTGCCTGGATTAGGACCTGCGCCGCTTCCTGTGTGAGCAGGGTCGTACTCTGCGGATGTTGTAGAGCATGAACCTACAGGAACGGGCCACACTTGATGTTATTGAAGCGACAGGGTGTTGTCCAGGATCACGCCAAGGTTCTTAGCGCTCTGGGACGAGGACACAATGGAGTTGTCCAGCCGTGATGGCGAGATCATGGAGCGGGCAGTCCTTCCCGGGAGGAAGAGCAGCTCCGTCTTGCCGAGGTTCAGCTTGAGGTGATGATCCGTCATCCACACTGATATGTCTGCCAGACATGCAGAGATGCGGTCGCCACCTGGTCATCAGAAGGGAAAGGAGAAGATTAATTGTGTAGTCGTCTGCATAGCAATGATAGGAGAGACCATGTGAGGTTATGACAGAGCCAAGTGACTTGGTGTATAGCGAGAATAGGAGAGGGCCTAGAACAGAGCCCTGGGGACACCAGTGGTGAGCACGTGGTGAGGAGACGGAATTCTCGCCCACGCCACCTGGTAGGGCGACCTGTCAGGTAGGACGCAATCAAGCGTGGGCCGCGAGAGATGCCCAACTCGGAAGGGTGGAGAGGAGGATCTGATGGTTCACAGTATCGAAGGCAGCCGATAGGTCTAGAAGGATGAGAGCAGAGGAGAGAGAGTTAGCTTTTGGCAGCAGTGCGGAGCGCCTCCGTGATACAAATGTTTTACATTTATTTTGGTGCCGTTCCCTTTCCCGCTATCAGGCTGAGGGAAACCCAGGAGACGGTCAGCCTGGCAAGCTCTGCTCTGCCCTGCAGGTAATCTCCTCCTGACGTCTATCAGTCATACGTTCTCATAATTACCCCGATGATTAAGTTGCGTGCATTTTTGTGGTTTTAGATGACAGATACTTTTTAATTGGTTAAAACGGTTCTCAAGTCACTCGGTCTGTCTCGTTTATCTGTCCCGCGTCACCCAGAGGGCCCAGTGGGAGAAGGACATCTCTCTGAAGCTGCCCTAAGGTGTTTGTGGAGGGCTCTGCCAAGGCCTCCATCTCAGTACTAAAGTAGAAATTATCCATCTGTTTTGCTGAATTTTCACACCCATTATTTAAAGTTTTATAACATTTTCAGGATATGTTTTCCATTTGGTGCAGATGAAGTGTAGGCAAGGATTTTCATCCTCTATTCATGGATGTGGATATTCCACCTGCAGATCTATGATTGCCTTAAGGTTATGGGTGAGGATCAGGATAAGCATTGGTTATTTTATGGTTAAGGTAAGAAATGGGGCTCTGCTGTCGACTATCCACTGCGATTGTCTCAATGGTTGGTCTCTTTCACCAGGTGACCTGATGGGTCGGGCCATGAAGAACCTGGACAGCCTGTTGCAGATGCCCTATGGCTGTGGAGGCAGAACATGGTGCTTTTTGCTCCCAACATCTACATCCTCAACTACCTGCAAAGCACCAGGCAGCTCACCAAGGAGATCAGACCAGGGCCACAGGCTTCCTAGACAGTGGTGAGTGAGCTGGATCCAGTTCAGTAAGGCAAAACATGTGTTGCAATGAAAACCAAGCAATTATCAGACCTGTTCAGTTACAGCCTAAAAATTACAATCTTCTTACTGGACACAACCCTGGTGACATGGACTGTGGTTAATGAAATGTTTAATGGCACACGTGGCATGCCCTGGGATATGACAATATCATTTGCAGTAAGCCTTGTACTTTTTAAATAAGCTGTCTGGTCCTGTGTGCATCTCACCTCTGACTAGCAAACAACCTGTTGTATATATTTGGCTCTGAACCAGTTAACGTCACCTTCCACATACAGTACAAGTCCCTAGAAGGAGTGTCTTTGTTCACTTGGCCATTTGTGTTGCAGGCGCCAGAGAGAGCTCAACTACAAGCATGACGATGGCTCCTACAGTGCCTTTGGGAAGAGCGATGAGTCTGGAAACACGTGGTCAGTTCAATTGTCCACAGTCCCCACACCTTCTCTTACATTATTCCTCAATTTACTTCTCTTTTTTTAAGTCATGAAAATGACATTAGATTATAGGGTTGCAGTATGTTATCAAGGTAAGAATGTGATGGTCTCAAATCCATACTAGTATGTGCTATCGCAAATATATAGTTGGCTTCAGCACACACCGTATGGCTACTAGCTTCTGTTATCTAGAGTCTATGATTCATAGTTTAGGCAAGGCTCATGACATCTGACCTGTGTCCACTCAGGCTCACCTCCTTTGTGCTGAAGTCTTTTGGAGGGGCCAAGCCCTACATCTTTGTGGACCCCGCCCCACATTGCCCAGGCAAGGCCTGGTTGGCTGTCACCAGCAGACGGATGGCTGCATCGCGTCAGTGGGGAAACTCTTCCATAACGGCATGAAGGTAAAGAGGGAGTCAGACCTCAGTGGGTAATAAGAGTATTATTCTGCCGCAAATGTGAGAAGGTAACGTTATGGGCAGAGATTCAGCAGGAGGTTCTGGTGCAAGTGTCCCCTTCTATTTAGAGTGCAATGGTGGAGTCTGCATAAAATCCTAGATGACTAACAAACAAAAGATTTGATAATACATAGTCTTAACATCAAATATGAATACTTTACATCATATTGCACTGACTTGTAGCAAAATGTACTGTTCAGGAGGACCGTAGGACCCCGTGTGCCCCAAAGACACACACTGAGCACTAAGAATCCCAAGCATGTTTTAGCCGGTCCTGAGAACACACCACCTCCCTAAAGGGATCTCAGTCTGACTAGTCCCAACTGCATTTGTGCATCTCCAAAACAATAGTTTTTTTTGCCCCCTGTTTTTTTAATCTTTGTGCACCATTATGTGAATGTTTTAAACAGTGCAATGTTTTTACCTGATATCAATGTGACTTTGAAACTAACACCTTGGAGTACTGTATGAAGTTTACTGGCATCCTTTGCTGTCATAGGGAGGTGTTGGGGATCAAGTGTCGCTCACTGCCTACATCACCGCTGCACTGCTGGAGCTGGATGGCAACACTTCTGTGAGTTATCACCTCTTTCATATCCAAGTATTTAAAAAATCTTATTGAATAACAAGGCCACATTTGGTGCTTTTATCAAAACATGAACGTCCCTAGTGGATATTTCTGCTTAGCCGTCCAACTACTTCACACAATTCTAAGTAAGACGATATCACCCACACAACGCCTCACTTGCCATATATTTAATTTGTTAAACATCCCAAAATATACAGTTCCTTCTGGAAAAGTAATCAGAATTGTTACATTAGCCTTAACATTTTTAAATCCTCATGATCTACACACAATACACCATAAAGACAAAGCGAAAATGGGTTTGTAGAAATGTTTGCAAATGTATTGAAAATAAAAAAAACTGATTCCTTATTTACACAAGTATTCAGATCTTCTGCAATGAGACTTGAGATTGAGCTCAGGTGCATCCTGTTTCCATTGATCATTCTTGAGGTGTTTATACAAGTTGATTGAGTCCACTTGTGGTAAATTCAATTGATTGGACTTGATTTGGAAAGGTGCACACCTGTGTGTTATATATATATGTCCCACAGTTGACAGTGCATGCCAGAGCAAACCAAGCTGTGAGGTTGAAGGAATTGTCCATTGAGCTCCGAGACAGATTGTGTCGAGGCACAGATCTGGGGAAGGGTTCCAACACATTTCTGTAGCATTGAAGGTCCCCAAGAACAGTGGCTGCCATCATTCTTAAATTGGAAAAGTTTGTAACCACAAAGACTCTTCCTAGAGCTGGCCGCCTAGCCAAACTGAGAAATCGGGGAGAAGGGCCTTGGTCAGCGGTGACCAAGAACCTGAGCGGTCAGTCTGACAGATTTCTGGAGTTCCTCTGTGGAGATGGGAGAACCTTCCAGAAGGACAACCATCTCTGCAGCACTCCACCAATCAAGCCTTTATGGTAGAGTGTCCAGATGGAAGCACTCCTCAGTAAAAGGCAGATAACAGCCCACTTGGGGTTTGCGAAAAGACTCTCAGACCATGAGAAACAAGATTCTCTGGTCTGACTGAACTCTTTGGCCTGAATGCAAAGGGCCATGTCTGTAGGAAACCTGGCAACATCTCTACAGTGAAGCATGGTGGGGGTGTTTTCAGTAGCAGGGACTGGGAGACTAGTCAGGATCAAGGCAAAGATGAACGGAGCAAAGTACAGAGGTCCTTGATGAAAACCTACTCCAGAGTGCTCAGGACCGCCGACTGTTTTGCCTCTGGAGAGACCTGAAAATAGCTGTGCAGCAACACTCCCAACCAACCTGACAGAGCTTGAGAGGATCTGCAGAGAAGAATGGGGAAAATCCATATGTTTTTGTCCAATTCTTCTCTGCAAAGCCTCAAGCTCACTATACATAGTATTCACTAGTTAATATATTTATATTGCTAACATTCAGTACTCATACCTGTATTAAAAACGTGATAAAGGGCTGCGTTGTATTCATTAGGGAGCGCAATGGACAACCCATTTCTATTGGTCCAGATATTCCCTAATTTCAATCAGTGTTCCTCTGTTTGGTGCCTAATAAACACAATCCTGTTGTCTGTGGGTGTGTCAGGACCCCATGGTGGAGAAGAGTCTGATGTGTCTGAAGGCAGCAGTGTCTGACAAGCTGAGAACACCTACACCATAGCCCTGCTATCTTACACCTTCACCCTGGCCCAAAACCAGGACATGAGGGTCAAGCTCATCACCCACCTGGACAAGATAGCTGCTACCTCCGGTATGTCTTGTCTCTTTGTGAAAATGTCTCTCTACCTTTCTGACTGCTGGGAAACTGACAATGAAAATTCCCACAGGTGGCAATCGTCACTGGGGAGAGAGCAGAGGCTTCTGGGACAAAGACTGACTCTCTGGAGTGGAGATGACATCCTATGTGCTGCTGGCGCTGCTCTCCGGTCCCACCATGCCAGGCTTTGGGCTGGAATACTCCATTATCGTCCGATGGCTGGCCTGCAGCAGAACCCCCTACGGAGGATTCGCCTCCACACAGGTACTCTATTGGTCTGGTAGACATTTATTCACTCTAGCAACTCCTTTGCCAATAGATCCTACTGTTAGTACATGGATCACACCAAATCCCCTTATTTGTATATGAAATGTAGCAAATTGGACATTTGTATTA
>NW_027036116.1:0-12765 GCF_034236695.1 Oncorhynchus nerka
GATCCAAGATGGCGTAGCAGTCGGACGTGTGTTTTGTCTTGTCCCGTCCTGTATAGTGTAAATATAGTTTTTCCTCTTTTTTCTGTACATATTTCGTACATATTTTAATCTCACTTCCCAACCACAGGCTGAATATACTCTCCTGCAACCCGCATCACCCAATGTGGTACGGATCTGCTTTTCTACTTTAGAATCGAACCCTCATCAGAAGCTAGCCGCTAACTAGCTACTAGCTAGCGACTGCTAGCGGTCTTCAACGCTAACTAGGACACCAGCGACATCTACCCAAAGCATATCAGACTGCTTTTCTCTACCACATCTCCGGATTCCTACCGCAAACTCTGAAGCTTTATACCGATCATCGTAAATAGCTAGCTGCAATCCGAGTGGCTACTCCTGGCTAACGTCTCTGTCCCAGAACAAGCACCAGTTAGCCTGGAGCTAGCCTCGAGCTAAGCCCATCTCCCGACTACCGAAGAGGTCCAAAAATACCTAATTTGCCAATTGGCCTGGACCCTCTACTGACCCTCTACTGCCGACACGGAGCCCCGCCGATCCATCACGACTGGTCCGCCGACATAATCGTCCGAGGGGTTTCAACAGGCTTTTCCGCTGCGACATCGCCAAAGATCCATCTGCTGGCCAAGGCCCGCGAGCTTTCTGAATCACTGTATCTCAGCTCACCGCATGAAGAGGAATAAATAAACAGACTCACCCCATCGCGACGTCCCCCAAAGGTTAACTCTCTAGCCCTCGCTATCTCCCTGCTTGCTAATTCGGCCTGCTAACGCTAGCTTGTCAAGCTCCGGTCCGCTAACTGCTACCTTGTCTAGCCCGGCCTCGAACTGTTAGCTTGTTAGCACAGGCCTGCTAACCGTCTGTACCACCGCGTCCCAATCACTCTCTGACCCCATTTACTTTCTATCTCTTTTTGATTTTTAATTTGTTTATACCTTCCGGAAACCTGCCTCACCCAATGTGATACGGAATCGCTATTACTTTTACTCTTATTTTTATTTTTATGACACACTCAAGAACCTCCAGACGCTAACCAGCTAACTAGCTACAAGCTAGTTAGTCATTGTTAGTTTAAAAAAAAAAAAAAAAATAAATAAAAAAAAACCTGGATAACACTCGCCAGCCCCCCTGCCCATCCACCGCTGCCCCCTGGACACTGATCTCTTGGCTACATAGCTGACGCACGCTGGACTGTCCATTAATCACGGTACTCCTTTCTGCTTTCTGCTTGTTTGTCTTACCTGTCGGCCCCGTTGCCTAGTCAACGTCATTTTACCTGCTGTTTGTTGTGCTAGCGGATTAGCCTCGCCTACTGTTTTTAGCTAGCTTTCCAAATTCAACACCTGTGATTACTGTATGCCTCGCTGTATGTCTCTCTCAGATGTCAATATGCCTTGTATACTGTTGTTCAGGTTAGTTATAATTGTTTTAGTTCACAATGGAGCCCCTAGACCCACTCTGCATACCCCTGTTACCTCCTTTGTCCCACCTCACATACGGTGACCTCACCCATTACAACCAGCATGTCCAGAGATACAACCTGTCTCATCATCACCCAGTGCCTGGGCTTACCTCCGCTGTACCCGCACCCCACCATACCCCTGTCTGTGCATTATGCCCTGAATATATTCTACCATGCCCAGAAACCTGCTCCTCTTATCCTCTGCCCCCAACGCTCCCTAGGCGACCAGTTTTGATAGCCTTTAGCCGCACCCTCATACTACTCCTTCTCTGTTCCGCGGGTGATGGAGGTAAACCAAGCCTACTATCCCCCAGGTACCCTCATTTGTTGACTTCTGTGATCGAAAAAGCCTTGGTTTTATGCATGTCAACATCAGAAGCCTCCTCCTAAGTTTGTTTTACTCACTGCTTTAGCACACTCTGCTAACCCTGATGTCCTTGCCGTGTCTGAATCCTGGCTCCAGGAAGGCCACCAAAAATTCAGAGATTTCCATACCCAACTATAACATCTTCCGTCAAGATAGAACTACCAAAGGGGCGGAGTTGCAGTCTACTGCAGAGATAGCCTGCAAAGTAATGTCATACTTTCCAGGTCCATACCCAAACAGTTCGAACTACTAATTTTGAAAATTACCCTCTCCAGAAATAAGTCTCTCACTGTTGCCGCCTGCTACCGGCCACCCTCAGCTCCCAGCTGTGCCCTGGACACCATTTGTGAATTGATCGCCCCCATCTAGCTTCAGAGTTTGTTCTGTTAGGTGACCTAAACTGGGATATGCTTAACACCCCGGCAGTCCTACAATGTAAGCTAGATGCCCTCAACTACTCAAATCATCAAGGAACCCACCAGGTACAACCCTAACTCTGTAAACAAGGGCACCCTCATAGACGTCATCCTGACCAACTGGCCCTCCAAATACACCTCCCGCTGTCTTCAACCAGGATCTCAGCGATCACTGCCTCATTGCCTGTATCCGCTACGGAGCCGCAGTCAAACGACCACCCCTCATCACTGTCAAACGCTCCCTAAAACACTTCTGTGAGCAGGCTCTTTCTAATCGACCTGGCTCCGGGTATCCTGGAAGGACATTGACCTCATCCTGTCAGTTGAGGATGCCTGGTCATTCTTTAAAAGTAACTTCCTCACCATTTTAGATAAGCATGCTCCGTTCAAAAAATGCAGAACCAAGAACAGATACAGCCCTTGGTTCACTCCAGACCTGACTGCCTCGACCAGCACAAAAACATCCTGTGGCGGACTGCAATAGCATCGAATAGCCCCCGTGATATGCAACTGTTCAGGGAAGTCAGGAACCAATACACGCAGTCAGTCAGGAAAGCTAAGGCCAGCTTCTTCAGGCAGAAGTTTGCATCCTGTAGCTCCAACTCCAAAAAGTTCTGGGACACTGTGAAGTCCATGGAGAACAAGAGTACCTCCTCCCAGCTGCCCACTGCACTGAGGCTAGGTAACACGGTCTCCACCCCGATAAATCCACGATTATCGAAAGCTTCAATAAGCACTTCTCAACGGCTGGCCATGCCTTCCGCCTGGCTACTCCAACCTCGGCCAACAGCTCCGCCCCCGCAGCTCCTCACCCAGCCTCTCCAGGTTCTCCCTTTACCCAAATCCAGATAGCAGATGTTCTGGAAAGAGCTGCAAAACCTAGACCTTACAAATCAGCTGGGCTTGACAATCTGGACCCTCTATTTCCTGAAACTATCCGCCATTGTCGCAACCCCTATTACCAGCCTATTCAACCTCTCTTTCATATCGTCTGAGATCCCCAAGGATTGGAAAGCTGCCGCAGTCATCCCCCTCTTCAAAGGGGGAGCACCCTGGACCAAACTGCTATAGACCTATATCCATCCTGCCCCACTGCTATCCCCTATCAAGGTCTTCGAAAGCCAAGTCAACAAACAGGTCACTGACCATCTCGAATCCCACCGTACCTTCTCCAGCTGTGCATCTGGTTTCCGAAGCCGGGTCCGGTGCACACCTCAGCTACGCTTCAAGGTACTAAACGATATCATAACCGCCATCGATAAAAGACAGTACTGTGCAGCCGATCTTTCGACCTGCCAAGGCTTTCGACTCTGTCAATCACCATATTCTTATCGGCAGACTCAATAGCCTCGGTTTCTCGGATGACTGCCTTGCCTGGTTCTACCAAGTACTTTGCAGACAGAGTTCAGTGTGTCAAATCGGAGGGCATGCTGTCCGTTATGGCAGTCTATGGGGTGCCACAGGGTTCAGTCTGGGCCGACTCTTTCTCTGTATATATCAATGATGTTGCTCTTGCTGCGGGCGATTCCCTGATCCACACCTCTCACGCAGACGACACCATTCTATATGCTTTCGGCCCGTCATTGGACACTGTGCTATCTAACCTCCAAACGAGCTTCAATGCCATACAGCACTCCTTCAGTGGCCTCCAACTGCTCTTAAACGAGTAAGGAAACCAAATGCATGCTTTTCAACCGATCGCTGCCTGCACCATGCCGACTAGCATCACCACCCTGGATGGTTCCGACCTTGAATATGTGGACATCTATAAGTACCTAGGTGTCTGGCTAGACTGCAAACTCTCCTTCCAGACTCACATCAAACATCTCCAATCGAAAATCAAATCAAGAGTCGGCTTTCTATTCCGCAACAAAGCCTCCTTCACTCACGCCGCCAAGCTTACCCTAGTAAAACTGACTATCCTACCGATCCTCGATTTCGGCGATGTCATCTACAAAATGGCTTCCAACACTCTACTCAGCAAACTGGATGCAGTCTATCATAGTGCCATCCGTTTTGTCACCAAAGCACCTTATACCACCCACCACTGCGACTTGTATGCTCTAGTCGGCTGGCCCTCGCTACATATTCGTCGCCAGACCCACTGGCTCCAGGTCATCTACAAGTCCATGCTAGGTAAAGCTCCGCCTTATCTCAGTTCACTGGTCACGATGGCAACACCCATCCAGTAGCACACGCTCCAGCAGGTGTATCTCACTGATCATCCCTAAAGCCAACACCTCATTTGGCCGCCTTTCGTTCCAGTACTCTGCTGCCTGTGACTGGAACGAACTGCAAAAATCGCTGAAGTTGGAGACTTTTATCTCCCTCACCAACTTCAAACATCAGCTATCCGAGCAGCTAACCGATCGCTGCAGCTGTACATAGTCTATTGGTAAATAGCCCACCCATTTTCACCTACCTCATCCCCATACTGTTTTTATACTGTTTTTTTTTTTTTTTTATTTATTTACTTTTCTGCTCTTTTGCACACCAATATCTCTACCTGTACATGACCATCTGATCATTTATCACCCCAGTGTTAATCTGCAAAATTGTATTATTCGCCTACCTCCTCATGCCTTTTGCACACATTGTATATAGACTGCCCATTTTTTTTCTACTGTGTTATTGACTTGTTAATTGCTTACTCCATGTGTAACTCTGTGTTGTCTGTTCACACTGCTATGCTTTATCTTGGCCAGGTCGCAGTTGCAAATGAGAACTTGTTCTCAACTAGCCTACCTGGTTAAATAAAGGTGAAATAAAAAAATAAAAAAAATAAATACCTCACCTCGCTCATCAACTCATCCCTGACCGCTGGCTACGTCCCTTCCGTCTTCAAGAGAGCGAGAGTTGCACCCCTTCTGAAAAAACCTACACTTGATCCCTCCGATGTCAACAACTACAGACCAGTATCCCTTCTTTCTTTTCTCTCCAAAACTCTTGAACGTGCCGTCCTTGGCCAGCTCTCCCGCTATCTCTCTCAGAATGACCTTCTTGATCCATATCAGTCAGGTTTCAAGACTAGTCATTCAACTGAGACTGCTCTTCTCTGTATCACGGAGGCGCTCCGCACTGCTAAAGCTAACTCTCTCTCCTCTGCTCTCATCCTTCTAGACCTATCGGCTGCCTTCGATACTGTGAACCATCAGATCCTCCTCTCCACCCTCTCCGAGTTGGGCATCTCCGGCGCGGCCCACGCTTGGATTGCGTCCTACCTGACAGGTCGCTCCTACCAGGTGGCGTGGCGAGAATCCGTCTCCACACCACGTGCTCTCACCACTGGTGTCCCCAGGGCTCTGTTCTAGGCCCTCTCCTATTCTCGCTATACACCAAGTCACTTGGCTCTGTCATAACCTCACATGGTCTCTCCTATCATTGCTATGCAGACGACACACAATTAATCTTCTCCTTTCCCCCTTCTGATGACCAGGTGGCGAATCGCATCTCTGCATGTCTGGCAGACATATCAGTGTGGATGACGGATCACCACCTCAAGCTGAACCTCGGCAAGACGGAGCTGCTCTTCCTCCCGGGGAAGGACTGCCCGTTCCATGATCTCGCCATCACGGTTGACAACTCCATTGTGTCCTCCTCCCAGAGCGCTAAGAACCTTGGCGTGATCCTGGACAACACCCTGTCGTTCTCAACTAACATCAAGGCGGTGGCCCGTTCCTGTAGGTTCATGCTCTACAACATCCGCAGAGTACGACCCTGCCTCACACAGGAAGGAGGCGCAGGTCCTAATCCAGGCACTTGTCATCTCCCCGTCTGGATTACTGCAACTCGCTGTTGGCTGGGGCTCCCTGCCTGTGCCATTAAGCCACAACTCATCCAGGAAACGCCGCAGCCCGTCTGGTGCCCAGCCTTCCCAAGTTCTCTCCACGTCACCCCGCTCCTCCGCTCTCTCCACTGGCTTCCAGTTGAGGCTCGCATCCGCTACAAGACCATGGTGCTTGCCTGCGGGCTGTGGGGGAGCGGCACCTCAACACCTCAGGCTCTGATCAGGCCCTACACCCAAACAAGGGCACTGCGTTCATCCACCTCTGGCCTGCTCGCCTCCCTACCACTGAGGAAGTACAGTTCCCGCTCAGCCCAGTCAAGCTGTTAGCTGCTCTGGCCCCCCAATGGTGGAACAAACTCCCTCACGACCTTGGGACAGCGAGTCAATCACCACCTTCCGGAGACACCTGAAACCACCTCTTTAAGGAATACCTAGGATAGGATAAAGTAATCCCTCTCACCCCCTCCTTAAAAGATTTAGATGCACTACTGTTCCACTGGATGTCATAAGGTGAATGCACCAATTTGTAAGTCGCTCTGGATAAGAGCGTCTGCTAAATGACTTAAATGTAAATGTAAATGTTAATAACATTAAAAGTTTCTTCAAGAGGAGTTGCAAAAACCATCAAGTGCTATGATGAAACTGACTCTCATGAGGACCGCCACAGGAAAAGAAGACCCAGAGTTACCTTTGCTGCAGAAGATAAGTTAATTAGAGTTACCAGCCTTAGAAAATGCAGCCCAAATAAATGCTTCAGAGTTCAAGTAACAGACACATCTCATCATCAACTGTTCAGAGGAGACTGCATGAAGCAGGCCTTCATGGTCGAATTGCTGCAAAGAAACCACTACTAAACCACTACTAAAAGACACCAATAATAAGAAGAGACTTGCTTGGGCCAACACAAGCAATGGACATCAGAACTGGTGGAAATCTGTCCTTTGGTCTGATGAGTGCAAATTTTTATTTTTGATTCCAACCACACGATGCCTTTGTGAGACATAGAGTAGGTGAGAACGGATGATCTCCGCATGTGGTTCACACATGTAGTGAGCAGCAGGAGGAAGGGTGATGGTGCTTTGCTGCTGACCACTGTAGTGATTTATTTAAATTCAAGAGCACTTAACTAGCATGTTTACCACAGTATTCTGCAGCGACACACACCATCCCATCTGGTTTTGAGCTTAATTGGGACTATCATTTGTTTTCAGCAGGACAATGACTCAACACCTCCAGGCTGTGTAAGGGCTATTTGACAGAGAAGGAAAGTGATGGAGTGCTGCATCAGATCACCTGACCTCAATCCAAGTGAGTTGGCTTGTGATGATTTGGACTGCAGGGTGAAGGAAGAAGCATCCAACAAGTGCTCAGCATATGTGGGAACTCCCCTTCAAGACTGTTGGAAAAGCATTCCAGGTGAAGCTCATTGAGAGAATGCCAAAGTGTACAAGCTGTTATCATGGAAGAGGGTGGCTACTTTGAGAATCTCAAATATAAAATATGTTGATTTGTTTAACACTTTTTGTTACTACATGATTCCATGTGTTATTTTATAGTTTTGATGTTTTCACTATTATTCTACAATGTAGGAAATTGTAAAAAATAGAAAAACCTTGAGTAGGTGAGTAGGTGTGAACAAACCTTTGACTGGTACTGTATGTAAACAAACAAAAAAAGCAAAGCCTCAAAGCATGGTTAAAACTATAATTCTGGTTAATCCTTGCATTGCTCTGTCTAGGATTTGAAGGGTGGTTACATTTCTCCAGCCCCACATCCCTCAGCTCAGTGGAGGCTAGTGACTTGAATAATCTAGGAGGATGGAAAACCCACGGAGACAACAAAGCATTGTTGAAAAAATCGCGAACTAACTATTTTAACATATAGCATTTAATTAAAACATTTACAGTATAGTACAATGTTATGGGAAACGGAAATGAGAAGGCTACTTACACAGTGTTGGGAAGGGATCACAACAGTGATGTGAATGAGGGTATGAGGCATGAGTTGAGGTGTTCAGAGGCTTCAGTGCAGGACAGTGGTTGAGGTGTTTATAGGCTTCAGTGCAGGACAGGCTCATCATGGATGGATGCTGTTGAAGAAGAGATCAACTCTTCCACTGAGGCAGGAAAGGATTTGACTGGGAAGACAAAAAGCAATAACACAACACACTACACAGTTGATCCATCACGACTGGTCCGCCGACATAATCGTCCGAGGGGGTTTCAACAGGCTTTTCCGCTGCGACATCGCCAAAGATCCATCTGCTGGCCAAGGCCCGCGAGCTTTCTGAATCACTGTATCTCAGCTCACCGCATGAAGAGGAATAAATAAACAGGCCCTCACCCCATCGCGCGTCCCAAGGTTAACTCTCTAGCCCTCGCTATCTCCCTGCTTGCTAATTCGGCCTGCTAACAGCTGGCTTGTCAGCTCCGGTCCGCTAACTGCTACCTTGTCTAGCTCGGGCCTACGAACTGTTAGCTTGTTAGCACAGGCCTGTAACCGTCTGTGCCACCGCGTCCCAATCCTCTCTGACCCCATTTACTTTCTATCTCTTTTGATTTTAATTTGTTTATACCTTCCGGAAACCTGCCTCACCCAATGTGATACGGAATCGCTATTACTTTTACTCTTATTTTTATTTTATGACACACTCAAAGAACCTCCAGACGCTAACCAGCTAACTAGCTACAAGCTAGTTAGTCATTAGTTTTAAAAAAAAACCCTGGATAACACTTTCGCCAGCCCCCTGCCCATCCACACGCTGCCCCCTGGACACTGATCTCTTCGGCTACATAAGCTGACGCACGCTGGACTGTCCATTAATCACGGTACTCCTTTCCTTTCTGCTTGTTTGTCTTACCTGTCGGCCCCGTTGCTAGTCAACGCCATTTTACCTGCTGTTTGCTGTGCTAGCGGATTAGCCTCGCCTACTGTTTTTAGCTAGCTTTCCAAATTCAACACCTGTGATTACTGTATGCCTCGCTGTATGTCTCTCTCAGATGTCAATATGCCTTGTATACTGTTGTTCAGGTTAGTTATAATTGTTTTAGTTCACAATGGAGCCCCTAGACCCACTCTGCATACCCCTGTTACCTCCTTTGTCCCACCTCCCACACATGCGGTGACCTCACCCATTACAACCAGCATGTCCAGAGATACAACCTGTCTCATCATCACCCAGTGCCTGGGCTTACCTCCGCTGTACCCGCACCCCACCATACCCCTGTCTGTGCATTATGCCCTGAATATATTCTACCATGCCCAGAAACCTGCTCCTCTTATCCTCTGCCCCCAACGCTCTAGGCGACCAGTTTTGATAGCCTTTAGCCGCACCCTCATACTACTCCTTCTCTGTTCCGCGGGTGATGTGGAGGTAAACCCAGGCCCTGCATGTCCCCAGGTACCCTCATTTGTTGACTTCTGTGATCGAAAAAGCCTTGGTTTATGCATGTCAGCATCCAAGCCTCCTCCCTAAGTTTTGTTTACTCTGTTCACCCCACTCTCACTAACCTAGTGTCCTTTACCGTGTCTGAATCCTGGCTCAGGAAGGCCACCAAAAAATTCAGAGATTTCCATAACTATAACATCTTCAGTCAAGATAGAACTACCAAAGGGGCGGAGTTGCAGTCTACTGCAGAGATAGCCTGCAAAAAGTAATGTCCTTACTCAGGTCCATACCCAAACAGTTCGAGACTACTAATTTTGAAAACACCTCTCCGAAATAAGTCTCTCACTGTTGCACGCCTGCTGCCGGCCCACCTCAGCTCCAGCTGTGCCCTGGATTACCATTTGTGAATTGATGGCCCCCATCTGGCTTCAGAGTTTGTTCTGTTAGGTGACCTAAACTTCAGGATATGCTTAATAACACCCGGCAGTCCTACAATGTAAGCTAGATGCCTCTCAATCTCACTCAAATCATCAAGGAACCCACCAGGTACAACCCTAACTCTGTAAACAAGGGCACCCTCATAGACGTCATCCTGACCAACTGGCCCTCCAAATACACCTCCGCTGTCTTCAACCAGGATCTCAGCGATCACTGCCTCATTGCCTGTATCCGCCACGGGCCGCAGTCAAACGACCACCCCTCATCACTGTCAAACGCTCCCTAAAACACTTCTGTGAGCAGGCCTTTCTAATCGACCTGGCCCGGGTATCCTGGAAGGACATTGACCTCATCCCGTCAGTTGAGGATGCCTGGTCATTCTTTAAAAGTAACTTCCTCACCATTTTAGATAAGCATGCTCCGTTCAAAAAATGCAGAACCAAGAACAGATACAGCCCTTGGTTCACTCCAGACCTGACTGCCCTCGACCAGCACAAAAACATCCTGTGGCGGACTGCAATAGCATCGAATAGCCCCGTGATATGCAACTGTTCAGGGAAGTCAGGAACCAATACTACGCAGTCAGTCAGGAAAGCTAAGGCCAGCTTCTTCAGGCAGAAGTTTGCATCCTGTAGCTCCAACTCCAAAAGTTCTGGGACACTGTGAAGTCCATGGAGAACAAGAGCACCTCCTCCCAGCTGCCCACTGCACTGAGGCTAGGTAACACGGTCTCCACCGATAAATCACGATTGTCGAAAGCTTCAATAAGCACTTCTCAGGCTGGCCATGCCTTCCGCCTGGCTACTCCAACCTCGGCCAACAGCTCCGCCCCCCCGCAGCTCCTCGCCCAAGCCTCTCCAGTTTCTCCTTTACCCAAATCCAGATAGCAGATGTTCTGAAAAGAGCTGCAAAACCTAGACCCGTACAAATCAGCTGGGCTTGACAATCTGGACCCTCTATTTCTGAAACTATCTGCCGCCATTGTCGCAACCCCCTATTACCAGCCTGTTCAACCTCTCTTTCATATCGTCTGAGATCCCCAAGGATTGGAAAGCTGCATGCAGTCATCCCCTCTTCAAAGGGGAGACACCTGGACCCAAACTGCTATAGACCTATATCCATCCTGCCCTGCCTATCTAAGGTCTTCCCGAAAGCCAAGTCAACAAACAGGTCACTGACCATCTCGAATCCGTACCTTCTCCCGCTGTGCAATCTGGTTTCCGCAGTCCGGTCACGGGTGCACCTCAGCCACGCTCAAGGTACTAAACGATATCATAACATGCATCGATAAAAGACGTACTGTGCAGCCCCGTCTTCATCGGCCTCGCCAAGGCTTTCGACTCTGTCAATCACCATATTCTTATTGGCAGACTCAATAGCCTCGGTTTCTCGGATGACTGCCTTGCCTGGTTCACCAATTACTTTGCAGACAGAGTTCAGTGTGTCAAATCGGAGGGCATGCTATCCAGTCCTCTGGCAGTCTCTATGGGGGTGCCACAGGGTTCAATTCTCGGGCCGACTCTTTTCTCTGTATATATCAATGATGTTGCTCTTGCTGCGGGCGATTCCCTGATCCACCTCTCGCAGACAACACCATTCTATATACTTTCGGCCCGTCATTGGACACTGTGCTATCTAACCTCAAACGAGCTTCAATGCCATACAGCACTCCTTCCGTGGCCTCCAACTGCTCTTAAACGCGAGTAAAACCAAATGCATGCTTTTCAACCGATCGCTGCCTGCACCCGCATGCCCGACTAGCATCACCACCCTGGATGGTTCCGACCTTGAATATGTGGACATCTATAAGTACCTAGGTGTCTGGCTAGACTGCAAACTCTCCTTCAGACTCATCAAACATCTCCAATCGAATCAAATCAAAATTGGCTTTCTATTCATACAAACTCCTTCACTCCGCCGCCAAGCTTACCCTAGTAAAACTAACTATCCTACCGATCCTCGATTTCGGCGATGTCATCTACAAAATGGCTTCAACACTCTACTCAGCAAACTGGATGCAGTCTATCACAGTGCCATCCGTTTTATCATAAAGCACCTTATACCACCACTGCGACTTGTATGCTCTAGTCGGCTGGCCCTCGCTACATATTCGTCGCCAGACCCACTGGCTCCAGGTCATCTACAAGTCCATGCTAGGTAAAGCTCCGCCTTATCTCAGTTCACTGGTCACGATGGCAACACCCATCCGTAGCACACGCTCCAGCAGGTGTATCTCACTGATCATCCCTAAAGCCAACACCTCATTTGGCACGCCTCTCGTTCCAGTACTCTGCTGCCTGTGACTGGAACGAACTGCAAAAATCGCTGAAGTTGGAGACTTTTATCTCCCTCACCAACTTCAAACATCAGCTATCCGAGCAGCTAACCGATCGCTGCAGCTGTACATAGTCTATTGGTAAATAGCCCACCCATTTTCACCTACCTCATCCCCATACTGTTTTTATACTGTTTTTTTTTTTTTTATTTATTTACTTTTCTGCTCTTTTGCACACCAATATCTCTACCTGTACATGACCATCTGATCATTTATCACCCCAGTGTTAATCTGCAAAATTGTATTATTCGCCTACCTCCTCATGCCTTTTGCACACATTGTATATAGACTGCCCATTTTTTTTCTACTGTGTTATTGACTTGTTAATTGCTTACTCCATGTGTAACTCTGTGTTGTCTGTTCACACTGCTATGCTTTATCTTGGCCAGGTCGCAGTTGCAAATGAGAACTTGTTCTCAACTAGCCTACCTGGTTAAATAAAGGTGATAATAAAAATAAAAAATAAATACCTCACCCTCGCTCATCAACTCATCCCTGACCAGCTGGCTCACGTCCCTTCCGTCTTCAAGAGAGCGAGAGTTGCACCCTTCTGA
>NW_027036117.1:0-12772 GCF_034236695.1 Oncorhynchus nerka
AAATGTGCTACGCTAAATGCTAATAGTATTAGTTAAAACTCAAAAGTTCATTAAAACACATGCAGGGTATCAAATTAAAGCTACACTCGTTGTGAATCCAGGCAACAAGTCAGATTTTTAAATGCTTTTCGGCGACAGCATGAGAAGCTATTATCTGATAGCATGCACCAATACACTACAACAGAAAAAGCACAGCAGGGACGTAAACAAAATAATTAGCATTTTGGCGTTACACAAACCGCACAATAAAATAGAAAACAGTCATTACCTTTCACCATCTTCTTTGTTGGCACTCCTAGATGTCCCATAAACACTATTGGGTCTTTATTTCGATTAAATTGGGCCATATAAAGCCAAGATATCGTTATATGTAGACTGTGTGATAAACGAAAAAAACAGCGATTTCACAACGTAACGTCATTTTTTAAAATTCAAAAAGTAGACGATAAACTTTCACAAAACACTTCAAATACGTTTGTAATGCTACTTTAGGTATTAGTAAACGTTAATAAGCGATAAAATTCATCCGTAGGCGATGTACATATCATTAGCTGTCGTCTTGGAAAAAATTTCAGGAGAGAGCTCTTCCGGAATGATCTGGGCGGAGACCGGAGGTACGTCGTGCCCCTCTTTCGGTTCAACCAAGAATCAAAGAGGATTAAATTCACAAGATACTCGACTACATGGGGATGCTGTGGGAGTTGAATGCTCGGTCTTATCTAATTCGGCTCACTGTTAACAATTGCTGGAAGTGGCGCAAGGATATTTATTTCCATTTTCTGTGATCAGGTTTTCCTGCGCTTTCCGATGTAACGCACGTTATGTAATAGCCACAGTCGTGATTTAACCAGTTTTAAAAACGTCCGAGGGTTTCCTATACACACATTCTAACCATATGAACGTACTATATTCCTGGCATGAGTAGCAGGGCGCTGAAATGTTGCGCGATTTTTAACAAAATGTTCAAAAAAGTAGAGGGTAGGAGCAACTAGTTAAAGTAACCAATCTCAGTCCCCTTTAAAGTAACCGATCTCAGTCCTCCTTAAAGTAACTGATCTCAGTCCCCTTTCTTTTTCGTCACACTGCCCTTATATGAGGATGCCACTGGGAAATAAATTGCAATTAAAATTTTAACAAGCACACCTGTTAATTGAAATGCATTCCAGGTGACTACCTCATGAAACTGGTTGAGAAAATCCCAAGAGTGTGCAAAGCTGTCAAGGCAAAGGGTGGCTACTTTGAAGAATCTCAAATATATTTTGAGATGTTAAACACTTTTTTGGTTACTACATGATTCCATATTTGTTATTTCATTTGTGTCGTCACTATTATTCTACAATGTAGAAAATAGGAAAAGTAAATAAAAACCCTGGAATGAGTAGGTGTTCCCAAACTTTTGACATGTTAACATGTATATTACTGACACCCTGAGGACATTAACGTGTCTATTATTGACACCCAGAGGACGTAAACGTGTCTATTATTGACACCCAGAGGACATTAACGTGTCTATTATTGACACCCAGAGGACGTAAACGTGTCTATTATTGACACCCAGAGGACATTAACGTGTATATTATTGACACCCCGAGGACATTAACGTGTCTATTATTGGCACCCTGAGGACATTAACATGTATATTATTGACACCCTGAGGACATTAACATGTATATTATTGGCACCCTGAGGACATTAACGTGTATATTATTGACACCCCGAGGACATTAACATGTATATTATTGACACCCTGAGGACATTAACGTGTCTATTATTGACACCCTGAGGACATTAACGTGTCTATTATTGACACCCTGAGGACATTAACGTGTATATTATTGACACCCAGAGGACATTAACGTGTCTATTATTGACACCCCGAGGACATTAACATGTATATTATTGACACACTGAGGACATTAACGTGTATATTATTGACACCCAGAGGACATTAACGTGTCTATTATTGACACCCCGAGGACATTAACGTGTATATTATTGACACCCTGAGGACATTAACGTGTCTATTATTGACACCCTGAGGACATTAACGTGTCTATTATTGACACCCTGAGGACATTAACGTGTCTATTATTGACACCCTGAGGACATTAACATGTATATTATTGGCACCCCGAGGACATTAACATGTATATTATTGACACCCTGAGGACATTAACATGTATATTATTGACACCCTGAGGACATTAACATGTATATTATTGACACCCAGAGGACATTAACATGTATATTATTGACACCCTGAGGACATTAACGTGTCTATTATTGACACCCAGAGGACGTAAACGTGTCTATTATTGACACCCAGAGGACATTAACGTGTCTATTATTGACACCCTGAGGACATTAACGTGTATATTATTGACACCCCGAGGACATTAACGTGTATATTATTGACACCCCGAGGACATTAACGTGTATATTATTGACACCCTGAGGACATTAACGTGTATATTATTGACACCCTGAGGACATTAACGTGTATATTATTGACACCCCGAGGACATTAACGTGTATATTATTGACACCCTGAGGACATTAACGTGTATATTATTGACACCCTGAGGACATTAACATGTATATTATTGACACCCTGAGGACATTAACGTGTATATTATTGACACCCCGAGGACATTAACGTGTATATTATTGACACCCCGAGGATATTAACGTGTATATTATTGACACCCCGAGGACATTAACATGTATATTATTGACACCCTGAGGACATTAACATGTATATTATTGACACCCTGAGGACATTAACGTGTATATTATTGATACCTGCAGGATGTCGCGGTGGTGAGTGTTCTCATAGCGCAGCATCTCCGACAGATCTGGGTGGTGGTCCACGGCCGTGGTGTTGCCGAGCAGGAACACCGTGACAACCGTCCGGTTGGCGAGGACGCCGGCTCGACCCCACGACTGGCGGATGGCCTGGCGGCGGTCAAAGTGAGGAGCGAGGGATTTGACGGCCAGTAGGAGGAAGGGCGGCTCCCCTCTCCGGGTCTTTTGGCAGACGTGAGGCTGGTCCACCACTAGAGGGTACGACCGACAGCGCATGTAGAGCAGGAAGTCTTTAAAACGAGGAGGTAGGGAATTGTAGTCTTTCACGTGAGTGGTGACTCTGTAGTCCGGTTGGCAGGGGTCAGGGTTCAGCCCCGTGTCGTTGAGCCAATCAGGGACAGGTCTGACATCATCATCATCGCTAGTGTTGTTACTATTGGAGGAGGCGAGGATGGGGTTGTGTTGGAGGTCCAGTCTCTGTTGCTGGCGGTTCCAGTAGGCCTGACTAGGAGCCAGTTTGGACCAGAAGCGCTTGGAGGGGAGAAGGACCTTGAATGGAGGAAGGAAGGACGAAATTAATTAATAAATTGAATATCCTAAACCGAGAACAACAAAACATACCTTAAAAAAAGAGAATTAAAAAAGACAATTCAACACTGATTTAATACAAAGATGATTCAACACGTTTCAACAATTAAAGCCCTGTGTAGTCTTTTTAATTTCATATTTAAAATCACAGTAGGTTTAATAAATCACGGTTAATTTCTGGAAAATAACTCCAAATATATTTGATTATTTATTTCCCCCCAAGCCTCCTCTTGCTAAGGGAATGCTGAGTCTGATCGTGTGGGCGTGTCCTTACAAGGAGGAGGATATATATGCAAGTAAGAGATGACTGGTCATAGGTCAGAATAATCAGATCAGATTGTGATGTCATGCTGATGGCCAAAAACTCCATCCCACCTGAACATACAAAAAACAATCCAAGCGTTTAATTTTATAAGCTTTTACACTAAAAAGGGCATTATCATCATTTTCACAATTTCAGTGTCATTTCATCCTCCAAGTGAAACATGGTTTGTGTGGAATTATTATTAAAAAAACACAAAAAAGTCAACAGGCCCCGACTTATTCACAAAGCATAGAATCAGTTTGGTCTTTTAGATGAGTGGTTTTCAGACCTCACCTCAGGGACTCCCAGCCATTCCATCACAGGAGGTTGGTGGCACCTTAATTGGGGAGGACAGGCTCGTGGTAACGGCTGGAACGGAATGATTTCAAATACATGGTTTCCAAGTGTTTGATGCCATTCCATTTGCTCCATCCCAGCCATTAGTAGGAGCCGTCCTCCCCTCAGCAGCCTCCACTGTATTCCATGTATGATTGTGTCTAGACTTGACACTTAGATGTGACTTCTGCTATCAGAATACAAGGATCACATTGAAAAGACGGGTCTAAACGAGTGGCTTTGTGGTCTGACTGTGTTCCGATCTGGCTGACCACTTCAGGAGGTTTTGGACGTTGTTACGTACGTTGGAGGAGGGAACGCAACACCCTGCTACATCTCAGCCCCCAGTGGAGTGAAACACAACACCCTGCTACATCTCAGCTCCCAGTGGAGTGAAACACAACACCCTGCTACATCTCAGCTCCCAGCAACACCCTGCTACATCTCAGCTCCCAGTGGAGTGAAACACAACACATCTCAGCTCCCAGCAACATCTCAGCTCAGCTCCCAGTGGAGTGAAACACAACACCCTGCTACATCTCAGCTCCCAGTGGAGTGAAACACAACACCCTGCTACATCTCAGCTCCCAGTGGAGTGAAACACAACACCCTGCTACATCTCAGCTCCCAGTGGAGTGAAACACAACACCCTGCTACATCTCAGCCCCCAGTGGAGTGAAACACAACACCCTGCTACATGAAACAACACTCTGCTACATCTCAGCTCCCAGCAACAGCTACATCTCAGCTCCCAGTGGATCTGCTCCCAAACACAACACCCTGCTACATCTCAGCTCCCAGCAACACCCTGCTACATCTCAGCTCCCATCTCAGCTCCCAGCAACACCCTGCTACATCTCAGCTCCCAGTGGAGTGAAACACAACACCCTGCTACATCTCAGCTCCCAGTGCAACACCCTGCTACATCTCAGCTCCCAGCAACACCCTGCTACATCTCAGCTCCCAGCAACACCCTGCTACATCTCAGCTCCCAGCAACACAACACCCTGCTACATCTCAGCTCCCAGCAACACCCTGCTACATCTCAGCTCCCAGCAACACCCTGCTACATCTCAGCTACATCTCAGCCCAGCAACACCCTGCTACATCTCAGCTCCCAGTGGAGTGAAACACAACACCCTGCTACATCTCAGCCCCCAGTGGAGTGAAACACAACACCCTGCTACATCTCAGCTCCCAGCAACACCCTGCTACATCTCAGCTCCCAGTGGAGTGAAACACAACACCCTGCTACATCTCAGCTCCCAGCAACACCCTGCTACATCTCAGCTCCCAGTGGAGTGAAACACAACACCCTGCTACATCTCAGCCCCCAGTGGAGTGAAACACAACACCCTGCTACATCTCAGCTCCCAGTGAAACACAACACCCTGCTACATCTCAGCCCCCAGTGGAGTGAAACACAACACCCTGCTACATCTCAGCTCCCAGTGGAGTGAAACACAACACCCTGCTACCCTGCTACATCTCAGCTCCCAGTGGAGTGAAACACAACACCCTGCTACATCTCAGCTCCCAGTGGAGTGAAACACAACACCCTGCTACATCTCAGCCCCCAGTGGAGTGAAACACAACACCCTGCTACATCTCAGCCCCCAGTGGAGTGAAACACAACACCCTGCTACATCTCAGCTCCTCAGCCCCCCGTGGAGTGAAACACAACACCCTGCTACATCTCAGCCCCCAGTGGAGTGAAACACAACACCCTGCTACATCTCAGCCCCCAGTGGAGTGAAACACAACACCCTGAGCCCCCAGAAACACAACACCCTGCTACATCTCAGCCCCACACCCTGCTACATCTCAGCCCCAGTGGAGTGAAACACAACACCCTGCTACATCTCAGCTCCCAGCAACACCCTGCTACATCTCAGCCCCAGTGGAGTGAAACACAACACCCTGCTACATCTCAGCTCCCAGTGGAGTGAAACACAACACCCTGCTACATCTCAGCCCCCAGTGGAGTGAAACACAACAACATCTCAGCTCCCAGCAACCCTGCTACACCCAGCAACACCCTGCTACATCTCAGCCCCCAGTGGAGTGAAACACAACACCCTGCTACATCTCAGCTCCCAGCAACACCCTGCTACATCTCAGCCCCAGTGGAGTGAAACACAACACCCTGCTACATCTCAGCCCCCAGTGGAGTGAAACACAACACCCTGCTACATCTCAGCTCCCAGCAACACCCTGCTACATCTCAGCCCCCAGTGGAGTGAAACACAACACCCTGCTACATCTCAGCTCCCAGCAACACCCTGCTACATCTCAGCCCTCAGTGGAGTGAAACAACACTCTGCTACATCTCAGCCCCAGTGGAGTGAAAACACAACACCCTGCTACATCTCAGCCCAGTGGAGGAACACAACACCCTGCTACATCTCAGCTCCCAGCAACACCATCTGCTACATCTCAGCTCCCAGTGGAGTGAAACACAACACCCTGCTACATCTCAGCTCCCAGTGGAGAAACACAAACCCTGCTACAACAGCAACACCCTGCTACATCTCAGCTCCCAGTGGAGTGAAACACAACACCCTGCTACATCTCAGCCCCCAGTGGAGTGAAACACAACACCCTGCTACATCTCAGCCCCCAGTGGAGTGAAACAACACCCTGCTACATCTCAGCTCCCAGCAACACCCTGCTACATCTCAGCTCCCAGCAACACCCTGCTACATCGTCAGCTCCCAGCAACACCCTGCTACATCTCAGCTCCCAGCAACACCCTGCTACATCTCAGCTCCCAGCAACACCCTGCTACATCTCAGCTCCCAGCTACATCTCAGCTCCCAGTGGAGTGAAACACAACACCCTGCTACATCTCAGCCCCCAGTGGAGTGAAACACAACACCCTGCTACATCTCAGCCCCGTGGAGTGAAACACAACACCCTGCTACATCTCAGCCCCCCGTGGAGTGAAACACAACACCCTGCTACATCTCAGCCCCCAGTGGAGTGAAACACAACACCCTGCTACATCTCAGCTCCCAGCAACACCCTGCTACATCTCAGCTCCCAGTGGAGTGAAACACAACACCCTGCTACATCTCAGCTCCCAGTGGAGTGAAACACAACACCCTGCTACATCTCAGCCCCCAGTGGAGTGAAACACAACACCCTGCTACATCTCAGCCCCCAGTGGAGTGAAACACAACACCCTGCTACATCTCAGCTCCCAGTGGAGTGAAACACAACACCCTGCTACATCTCAGCCCCAGTGGAGTGAAACACAACCCTGCTACATCTCAGCCCCCAGTGGAGTGAAACACAACACCCTGCTACATCTCAGCTCCCAGTGGAGTGAAACAACACCCTGCTACATCTCAGCTCCCAGCAACACCCTGCTACATCTCAGCTCCCAGCAACACCCTGCTACATCTCAGCTCCCAGTGGAGTGAAACACAACACCCTGCTACATCTCAGCTCCCAGTGGAGTGAAACACAACACCCTGCTACATCTCAGCTCCCAGTGGAGTGAAACACAACACCCTGCTACATCTCAGCTCCCAGTGGAGTGAAACACAACACCCTGCTACATCTCAGCCCCCAGTGGAGTGAAACACCCTGCTACATCTCAGCTCCCAGCAACACCCTGCTACATCTCAGCCCCCAGTGGAGTGAAACACAACACCCTGCTACATCTCAGCCCTCAGTGGAGTGTAACACAACACCCTGCTACATCTCAGCCCTCAGTGGAGTGAAACAAACACAACACCCTGCTACATCTCAGCCCCCAGTGGAGTGAAACACAACACCCTGCTACATCTCAGCTCCCAGCAACACCCTGCTACATCTCAGCCCCCAGTGGAGTGAAACACAACACCCTGCTACATCTCAGCTCCCAGCAACACCCTGCTACATCTCAGCTCCCAGTGGAGTGAAACACAACACCCTGCTACATCTCAGCTCCCAGTGGAGTGAAACACAACACCCTGCTACATCTCAGCCCCCAGCAACACCCTGCTACATCTCAGCCCCCAGTGGAGTGAAACACAACACCCTGCTACATCTCAGCCCCCAGTGGAGTGTAACACAACACCCTGCTACATCTCAGCCCCAGTGGAGTGTAACACAACACCCTGCTACATCTCAGCCCCCAGAAACACAACACCCTGCTACATCTCAGCCCCAGTGGAGTGAAACAACACCCTGCTACATCTCAGCCCCCAGTGGAGTAAACAACACCCTGCTACATCTCAGCTCCCAGTGGAGTGAATCTCAGCTCCCACAACACCCTGCTACATCTCAGCCCAGTGGAGAAACACAACACCCTGCTACATCTCAGCCCCCAGAAACACAACACCCTGCTACATCTCAGCTCCCAGTGGAGTGAAACACAACACCCTGCTACATCTCAGCTCCCAGCAACACCCTGCTACATCTCAGCTCCCAGTGGAGTGAAACACAACACCCTGCTACATCTCAGCCCTGTGGAGTGAAACACAACACCCTGCTACATCTCAGCCCCCAGTGGAGTGAAAACAACACCCTGCTACATCTCAGCTCCCAGGTGGGCAACACCCTGCTACATCTCAGCTCCCAGCAACACCCTGCTACATCTCAGCCCCCACATCTCAGCTCCCAGAAAACAACACCCTGCTACATCTCAGCTCCCAGCAACACTACATCTCAGCTCCCAGCAACACCCTGCTACATCTCAGCTCCCACAACAGTGACATCTCAGCTCCCAGCAACACCCTGCTACATCTCAGCTCCCAGTGGAGTGAAACACAACACCCTGCTACATCTCAGCCCTCAGTGGAGTGAAACACAACACCCTGCTACATCTCAGCCCCCAGTGGAGTGAAACACAACACCCTGCTACATCTCAGCCCCCAGTGGAGTGAAACACAACACCCTGCTACATCTCAGCTCCCAGCAACACCCTGCTACATCTCAGCCCCCAGTGGAGTGAAACACAACACCCTGCTACATCTCAGCCCCCAGTGGAGTGAAACAACACCCTGCTACATCTCAGCTCCCAGCAACACCCTGCTACATCTCAGCTCCCAGTGGAGTGAAACACAACACCCTGCTACATCTCAGCTCCCAGTGGAGTGAAACACAACACCCTGCTACATCTCAGCTCCCAGTGGAGTGAAACACAACACCCTGCTACATCTCAGCTCCCAGTGGAGTGAATCTCAGCTCCCACAACACCCTGCTACATCTCAGCTCCCAGTGGAGTGAAACACAACACCCTGCTACATCTCAGCTCCCAGTGGAGCAACACCCTGCTACATCTCAGCTCCCAGTGGAGTGTAACACAACACCCTGCTACATCTCAGCCCTCAGTGGAGTGAAACACAACACCCTGCTACATCTCAGCCCCCAGTGGAGTGAAACACAACACCCTGCTACATCTCAGCCCTCAGTGGAGTGTAACACAACACCCTGCTACATCTCAGCCCTCAGTGGAGTGAAACACAACACCCTGCTACATCTCAGCCCCCAGTGGAGTGAAACACAACACCCTGCTACATCTCAGCTCCCAGCAACACCCTGCTACATCTCAGCCCCCAGTGGAGTGAAACACAACACCCTGCTACATCTCAGCTCCCAGCAACACCCTGCTACATCTCAGCCCTCAGTGGAGTGAAACAACACTCTGCTACATCTCAGCCCCTCGTGGAGTGAAACACAACACCCTGCTACATCTCAGCTCCCAGTGGAGCTACATCTCAACAGTGAAACACAACACCCTGCTACATCTCAGAAACACAACACCCTGCTACATCTCAGCTCCCAGTGGAGTGAAACAACACCCTGCTACATCTCAGCTCCCAGTGGAGTGAAAACAACACCCTGCTCACATCTCAGCTCCCAGTGGAGTGAAACACAACACCCTGCTACATCTCAGCTCCCAGTGGAGGAGTGAAACACAACACCCTGCTACATCTCAGCCCCCCAGTGGAGTGAAACACAACACCCTGCTACATCTCAGCCCCCAGTGGAGTGAAACACAACACCCTGCTACATCTCAGCTCCCCAGTGGTGAAACACAACCCTGCTACATCTCAGCTCCCAGCAACACCCTGCTACATCTCAGCTCCCGAGTGGAGCTGAACACCCTGCTACATCTCAGCCCCCAGTGGAGTGAAACACAACACCCTGCTACATCTCAGCTCCCAGTGGAGTGAAACACAACACCCTGCTACATCTCAGCCCCAGTGGAGTGAAACACAACACCCTGCTACATCTCAGCTCCCAGCAACACCCTGCTACATCTCAGCTCCCAGCAACACCCTGCTACATCTCAGCTCCCCAGTGGAGTGAAACACAACACCCTGCTACATCTCAGCCCCCAGTGGAGTGAAACAACACTCTGCTACATCTCAGCCCTCAGTAAGGGTAACAGTATGCAGGATTAACACAACACCCTGCTACATCTCAGCCCTCAGTGGAGTGAAACACAACACCCTGCTACATCTCAGCCCCCAGTGGAGTGAAACACCCTGCTACATCTCAGCTCAGTGGAGTGAAACACAACACCCTGCTACATCTCAGCTCCCCAGTGGAGTGAACACAACACCCTGCTACATCTCAGCTCCCAGCAACACCCTGCTACATCTCAGCCCTTCAGTGGAGGGACCCTGGTGATTAAACAACACCCTGCTACATCTCAGCCCAGAAACAGCTACATCTCAGCTCCCAGAAACACCCTGCTACATCTCAGCTCCCAGTGGAGTGAAACACAACACCTGCTACATCTCAGCTCCCAGCAACACCCTGTCAGGAGTGGAGTGAAACACAACACCCTGCTACATCTCAGCTCCCAGTGAGTGAAACACAACACCCTGCTACATCTCAGCCTCCTGTGGAGTGGAAACAAGCACCCTGCTACATCTCTGCTCCCAGTGGAGTGCTAAAGCCTCCCAGCAACACCTCTGCTACATCTCAGCTCCCAGTGGAGTGAAACACAACACCCTGCTACATCTCAGCCCCCCAGCAACACCCTGCTACATCTCAGCCCCCAGTGGAGTGAAACAACACCCTGCTACATCTCAGCTCCCAGCAACACCCTGCATCCAGCTCCCAGCAAACACCCTGCTACATCTCAGCTCCCAGTGGAGTGCTCCCAGCAACACCCTGCTACATCTCAGCTCCCAGCAACCTGCTACATCTCAGCTCCCCAGCAACACCCTGCTACATCTCAGCTCCCAGTGCTCCCAGTTGAAACACAACACCCTGCTACATCTCAGCTCCCAGCAACACCCTGCTACATCTCAGCCCCCAGCAACACCCTTGCTGCATCTCAGCCCCCAGCAACACCCTGCTACATCTCAGCCCCCCAGTGGGGGGAAACAACACCTGCTACATCTCAGCTCCCAGCAACACCCTGCTACATCTCAGCTCCCAGCAACACCCTGCTACATCTCAGCTCCCAGTGGAGTGAAACACAACACCCTGCTACATCTCAGCCCCCTGTGGAGTGAAACACAACACCCTGCTACATCTCAGCCCCCCAGTGGAGTGAAAACAACACCCTGCTACATCTCAGCCCCAGTGGAGTGAAACACACACTTGCATCTCAGCTCCCAGCAACACCCTGCTACATCTCAGCTCCCCAGTGGAGAAACACAACACTGCTACATCTCAGCTCCCAGTGGAGAAACAACACCCTGCTACATCTCAGCTCCCAGCAACACCCTGCTACATCTCAGCCCTAGCAACACCCTGCTACATCTCAGCACCCAGTACATCTGCTCCCAGCAACACCCTGCTACATCTCAGCTCCCAGTGGAGTGAAACACAACACCCTGCTACATCTCAGCTCCCAGTGGAGTGAAACACAACACCCTGCTACATCTCAGCTCCCAGTGGAGTGAAACACAACACCCTGCTACATCTCAGCCCCCAGTGGAGTGAAACACCCTGCTACATCTCAGCTCCCAGCAACACCCTGCTACATCTCAGCTCCCAGCGTGGGAGGAAACACACCCTGCTACATCTCAGCTCCCAGTGGAGTGAAACACAACACCCTGCTTACATCTCAGCCCCAGCAACACCCTGCTACATCTCAGCTCCCAGAAACGGAGTGAAACAACACCCTGCTACATCTCAGCTCCCAGCAAACACCCTGCTACATCTCAGCAACACCCTGCTACATTTCAGCTCCCAGCAACACCTGCTACATCTCAGCTCCCAGTGGCATCTCAGCTCCAGCAACACATCTCAGCTCCCACAACACCTGCTACATCTCAGCTCCCAGTGGAGTGAAACACAACACCCTGCTACATCTCAGCTCATCCAGTGGAGTGAAACACAACACCCTGCTACATCTCAGCCCCCAGTGGAGTGAAACACAACACCCTGCTACATCTCAGCCCCCAGTGGAGTGAAACACCCTGCTACATCTCAGCCCCCAGCAACACCCTGCTACATCTCAGCTCCCCAGTGGAGTGAAACACAACACCCTGCTACATCTCATCCTGAAACACAACACCCTGCTACATCCTGCAGCCCCAGTGGAGTGAAAAACACAACACCCTGCTACATCTCAGCTCCCAGTGGAGTGAAACACAACACCCTGCTACATCTCAGCTCCCAGTGGAACACCCTGCTACATCTCAGCCCCCAGAAACACAACACCCTGCTACATCTCAGCCCCCAGTGGAGTGAAACACAACACCTCACATCTCAGCTCCCAGTGGAGTGAAACAACACCCTGCCACATCTCAGCTCCCAGCAACACCCTGCTACATCTCAGCT
>NW_027036118.1:0-12778 GCF_034236695.1 Oncorhynchus nerka
ACTATGTTTTCCAGAGCGTTCTGTGTTGCACCTTTAAGTGTAAGTGACTCTGTAATGTCGGCCAACAGGTGGCGCCACCACGGACCAAACCCAGAAAGTCCTGGAGAACATGGTCACTGGAGAGGTAAGTGTGTGTGGGTGTTGTGTGCTCAAGGAGAGAGAGAAGTGAAGATTGAATGACTTATCTCTATCTCCCCCTTTCTCTCTCTGTCTCTCTCTCTCTCCCTTTCTCTCTGTCTCTCTCTGTCTCTCTCTCTCTCCCCTCTCCCCCTCTACCCCCTCTCCCATCTACCCCCTTTATCTCTCCCCTCTACCCCCTTTCTCTCTCCCCTCTACCCCCTTTCTACCCCCTTCTCTCTATCTCTCCCTCTACCCCCTCTCTCTCTCTCTCCCCTCTACCCCCTCTTTCTCTCTCCCCTCTTCCCACTCTCCTCTCTCTCCCCTCTACCCCCTCTCTCTCTCTCCCCTCTAACCCACTCTCTCTCTCTCCCCTCTACCCCCCTCTCTCTCCCCTCTACCCCCTACTCTCTCTCCCCTCGTCTCTCTCTCCCCCTCTTCTCCCTCTCTCTATATAGCTGGTCAGTTTGTTGACCTGGATGACTTTGTAGAGATCACTAAGAGGTATACCCAGGGCATGGCCCCCAGCGCCGGCTCTACCCAGAGCCAGGGCCCTTCACAAACCTCTGGAGAGAAGGTACAACACACACACACACACACACACACACACACACACACACACACACACACACACACACACACACACACACACACACACAGAGTGAGTCAGAGCACAACAGGCCTCTGGAGAAAAACTACATCTAGTCAGCATCCTAAATGACACTACATCTAGTCAGCATCCTAAATGACACTACATCTAGTCAGCATCCTAAATGACACTACATCTAGTCAGCATCCTAAATGACACTACATCTAGTCAGCATCCTAAATGACACTACATCTGGTCAGCATCCTAACTGACACTACATCTAGTCAGCATCCTAAATGACACTACAGCTGGTCAGCATCCTAATGACACTAAATCTAGTCAGCATCCTAAATGACACTACAGCTGGTCAGCATCCTAATGACACTAAATCTAGTCAGCATCCTAAATGACACTACAGCTGGTCAGCATCCTAATGACACTACATCTAGTCAGCATCCTAAATGACACTACATCTAGTCAGCATCCTAAATGACACTACATCTAGTCAGCATCCTAAATGACCCTACATCTAGTCAGCATCCTAAATGACACTACATCTAGTCAGCATCCTAAATGACACTACATCTAGTCAGCATCATAATGACACTACATCTAGTCAGCATCCTAAATGACACTACATCTAGTCAGCATCCTAATGACACTACATCTAGTCAGCATCCTAAATGACACTACATCTAGTCAGCATCATAATGACACTACAGCTGGTCAGCATCCTAAATTACCCTACAGCTGACCTTTTTGAATAAAGAGTGTGTGTAGTGTACGTGCTCCTGTGTGTGTGTGTGTGTGTGTGTATGTGCTCGTGTGTGTGTGTGTTCCTGGTGTGTGTGTGTGTGCTATACGTGCTCCTGTGTGTGTGTTCCTGGTGTGTGTGTGTATACATGCTCCTGTGTGTGTGTGTGTGTATATATGTGCTCCTATGTGTGTGTGTTCCTGGTGTGTATGTGTGTGTGTATACGTGCTCCTGTGTGTGTGTGTGTGCGTGTGTGTGTGTGTGTGTGTGTGTGTGTATATGTGCTCCTATGAGTGTGTGTTCCTGTTGTGTGCTCCTGTGTGTGTGTATATATGTGCTCCTGTGTGTGTGTGTGTGTGTGTGTGTGTGTGTGTATACGTGCTCCTGTGTGTGTGTGTTCCTGGTGTGTTTGTGTGTGTATACGTGCTCCTGTGTGTGTGTGTTCCTGGTGTGTGTGTGTGTGTGTGTATACGTGCTCCTGTGTGTGTGTGTTCCTGTTGTGTGTGTGCGTTTGTACATTAAGCAGAGTGGCCTGGTCCCCAAGAAGCCTCAGAAGGGAGTGTGGGGGATGGGTCGGAGTGACATGTTGACGGACACCAGACGACACTTCCTGGTTAGTATGACATTACACCCAATCAGCTAACATCTCTTCAAAATTGGTTCAAATACTCACCCTTCCCTCACCCCTCCCTCCCTAACCATTACTCCCTCCCTCACCCTCCCTCCTCCCTCCCTCCCCTCCCTCCTCCCCTCTCCCTGCCTCCCTCCCTCCCTCACCCCTCCCTCCTTCCTCTCTCCTCTCTCACCCCTCCTCCCTCTCCATCTCCAGGTGTTGCAGTACCCTATCACTGCGGTCATCGAGGTGAAGGATCAGCTCATTGATTGGGCGTCTCGCGCCGGCGTCCAATGGCTGAGCACGGTGATCCCCACGCACCACGTCAACGCACTCATCTTCTTCTTCATCATCAGTAATCTGACCGTTGACCTGTTTGCCTTCTTCATCCCACTCCTCGTCTTCTACCTCTCCTTCATCTCCATGGTGATCTGCACGCTACGCATCTTCCAGAACAGCAGGTACAGATCAGCTAACGACCTCTCTCTCCTCAAACCTTATTACACTCTCCTCTCTTCTCCTCTCCTCTCCTCTCCTCAAACTAACATTATGCCCTCTCACTCTCCTCGACCTAACGACCACCCTCTCACTCTCACTCAAACTAACATTACCTCTCTCTCTTCTCCTCTCCCTCTTCTCTTCTCTTCTCTCATCTTCTTCTTTGTCTTCCTCCTCCTCCTCCTCCTCTCCAGGCGTGGGAGAACTTCAGTGCCCTAACAACCCTGCTGACCAGGTTTGAGCCTGGCCTGGACGTGGAGCAAGCAGAGTCTAACCTCGGCTGGAACAATCTAGAACCCTACCTCTACTTCCTGATATCGGTGTTGTTCATCGTCTTCTCCTTCCCCATCGCTGAGTAAAGGTGTGTGTGTGTGGTGTGTGTGTGTGTGTGTGTGTGTAGTGTGTCTATAAGAGGCTAACCAGTGTGTGTCTGTGTTATAGGATGGATCCCCTGCTCGGAGCTGTCCACGGTAGCCATCTTGTTCACGGTGGTCAGCTACAAGAGCCTGAGTCCCTCGGGCGCCACCTCACGCAAGCAGGCAGCTCATCACTGAGGTCAGACACAGGCCAAACGGCACCCTAATCCTATATAGTGCACTACTTTAAACCAGAGCCCTATGGCACCATATTCCCTATATAATTGCACTACACCAGACAGAGGCCTATTCCCTATATAAGTGCACTACTTTAGACCAGTGACCATATATATATTATAACACATATTACTGCTGGTCCTGTGTCTGGTTCTGTCTGTGGTGGCAGCGTCTTTGTGTTCCCTGACCAGTCTCCTGCCCCAGGTGCTGTTCTGCTGAGGATGCTGAGCCACACCTTCACTACCCTGCCACTAGGGGACTCAGTGGTGATGAAGATCAGTCTGCCATGCCTGCTAGACCTCTATCTCTACTTCCTCTTCTTCAGGTCAGTACCTCTACCTCTACTTCCTGTTCTACTTACCTCTACCTCTAACTGTTCTGCAGGTCAGTACCTCTACCTCTACTTCCTGTTCTACAGGTCAGTACCTCTACCTCTACTTCCTGTTCTTCAGGTCCCAGTACCTCTACCTCTACTTCCTGTTCTTCAGGTCAGTACCTCTACCTCTACTTCCTGTTCCTCTACCTCTACTACCTGTTCTTCAGGTCAAGGTCAGTACCTCTACCTCTACTTCCTGTTCTTCAGGTCAGTACCTCCTCTACTTCTGTTCTTCAGTTCAGTACCTCTACTCTACTTCCTGTTCTTCAGGTCAGGTCTCTACCTCCTGTTCTTCAGGTCAGTACCTCTACCTCTACTTCCTGTTCTTCAATTCAGTACCTCTACTCTACTTCCTGTTCTTCAGGTCAGTACCAGTACCTCTACTACCTGTTCTTCAGGTCATACCTCTCTCTACTTCCTGTTCTTCAGGTCAGTACCTCAGTTCCTGTTCTACCTCTACCTCTACTACCTGTTCTTCAGGTCAGTACCTCTCTCTACTTCCTGTTCTACAGGTCAGTACCTCTACCTCTGCACTTCCTGTTCTTCAGGTGAGCACTGTGAAATATGGGCGTTATGGCCTAGCGGCTGGACTCTTGTCCATCAACCTCAAAAGGTAGCTGGATCGAATCCCTGAGCTGACAAGTTGAAAATCTGTTGATGTGCCCGTGAGCAAGGCATCCCTACCTGCTCCTGGAAGTCTCTCTGAATGTCTGCACAAGTGGAAAATCTGTTGATGTGCCTTGAACGGGCATCCCTACCAGCTCTGAGTCTCTCCTGAATGTCTGCTAAGTGGAAAATGGATACATTTTCACATCTGATGTGTTCGACAAGGGCAAGGTTTGTGAACGTTCACATGTTCCCATGTGAGCTTTCTACTCCATATAGGAAGAGGAGCGAGAGTCATTTTCCGTTAGAATGTTGTCGCTGAAAAGCCTAAGTCATCCAGGCCAAAATATGCTGTTTACGGCCTCACCGTAACATGTTGGTTTCTCCTCCCTACCTCTCCCTCTCTCATCACCTCACTCTCTACTCCCCCTCTCACCCCTCTCCTCACCACCCCTACTCCCCCCTCTCCTCTCCTCCTCCCTCTCTACCCCACCCCCACTCCTCTCTCTCCTCCCTCCCTCTCCCTCTCCCTTCCACCCCTCCCTCTTCCTCCTCTCCTCTCCCTCTCCACCCCCTCCCTCTTCCTCCTCTCCTCTCTCACTACCCCTCCCTCTTCCTCCTCTCCTCCCACAACCCCTACACCCCCTTCCCCCTGCTCACCTCACTCCCCTGCTCTCTCTCACCCCCCTGCTCTCCTCACCTCCCCTACTCCCCCTTCCACCCCTCTCTCCTCACCTCCCCTACTTTCCCCCCCTGCCCCCTTCTCTCCTCTATCTTCTCACCCACCCCTTCACCCCCTCTCTCCTCTCTCCTTCACCTCTCTCCTCCTCCCTACACCCCCCTCCTCCCCAGTATGGCTAGGCAGCGTGGTTTCCGTGGGACCTACTGTTTCCTGGTCCCCTACTTGGTCTGCTTCCTGTGGTGTGAGTTCTCTGTGGTGCTGCTCCAAAACTCTTCCCCCGTGGGGCTCATCCGGACCTGCGTTGGCTACTTCCTGTTCCTGTTTGCCTTGCCCGTGCTGGCTGTGGGACTGGCTGCCATGGTCCTCATCCAGCTGGTCAAATGGTTCCTGGAGCTGGAGCTCACCAAGGTGATGATTGGTCGGCAGTTTTAAAGAGACATGCACGCAGTACATACAGTTTAAAAACACGATGGGGATTGTTTCTGTTGTGTTCCCATGACGATACCATAAGTTAATGTTGTGTTCCCATGGCGATACCATAACTTATTGTTGTGTTCCCATGGCGATACCATAACTTATTGCTGTGTTCCCATGGCGATACCATAACTTATTGTTGTGTTCCCATGGCGATACCATAACTTTATTGTTGTGTTCCCATGGCGATACCATAACTTTATTGTTGTGTTCCCATGGCGATACCATAACTTTATTGTCCATTTGCATTGGTTTCATTTAGTGAGGTCAGGTTACAAAATACACAAATCAACACACTATAATACCACAATATCACTATAATACCACTATAATACCACAATGCCACTATAATACCACTATAACACCACTATAATACCACTATAATGCCACTATAATACCACTATAACACCACTATAATGCCACTATAATACCACTATAATACCACTATAATACCACTATAATACCACTATTATACCACTATAATACTATAATACCACTATAATACCACTATAATGCCACTATAATACCACTATAACACCACTATAATACCACTATAATACCACTATAATGCCACTATAATACCACTATAATACCACTATAATGCCACCATAATGCCACTATAATGCCACTATAATACCACTATAATACCACTATAATGCCACTATAATACCACTATAATACCACTATAATACCACTATAATACCACTATAATACCAATATACATACTACTATAATACCACTATAATACCACTATAATACCACTATAATGCCACTATAATGCCACTATAATACCACTATAATGCCACTATAATGCCACTATAATACCACTATCACCACTATAATACCACTATAATACCACTATAATGCACTATAATACCACTATAATACCACTATAATGCCACTATAATACCACTATAACACCACTATAATACCACTATAATACCACTATAATGCCACTATAATACCACTATAATACCACTATAATGCCACCATAATGCCACTATAATGCCACTATAATACCACTATAATACCACTATAATGCCACTATAATACCACTATAATGCCACTATAATACCACTATAACACCACTATAATGCCACTATAATACCATAATACCACTATAATGCCACTATAATGTCACTATAATATCACTATAATGCCACTATAATACCACTATAATACCACTATAATGTCACTATAATACCACTATAATACCACTATATTATCAATAAACCACTATAACACCACTATAACACCACTATAATGCCACTATAACACCACTATAACACCACTATAATACCACTATAATACCACTATAATGCCACTATAACACCACCATAATACCACTATAACCACTATAAACTACCACTATAAATCACTATAACGCCACTATAATACCACTATAATAACATAATACCACTATAATACCACTATAATGCCACTATAATACCACTATAATACCACTATAATGCCACTATAATACCACTATAATGCCACTATAATACCACTATAATACCACTATAACACCACTATAATGCCACTATAATACCACTATAATGCCACTATAATACCACTATAATACCACTATAACACCACTATAATGCCACTATAATACCACTATAATACCACTATAATACCACTATAATACCACTATAACACCACTATAATGCCACTATAATACCACTATAATGCCACTATAATGCCACTATAATACCACTATAACACCACTATAATACCACTATAATGCCACTATAATACCACTATAATGCCACTATAATGTCACTATAATGCCACTATAATACCACTATAACACCACTATAATGCCACTATAATACCACTATAATACCACTATAATACCACTATAATACCACTATGTCACTATAATACCACTATAACACCACTATAATACCACTATAATACTATAATACCACTATAATACCACTATAATGCCACCATAATGCCACTATAATGCCACCATAATGCCACTATAATGTCACTATAATACCACTATAATACTATAATACCACTATAATACCACTATAATACCACTATAATACCACTATAATGCCACTATAATGTCACTATAATGCCACTATAATACCACTATAACACCACTATAATGCCACTATAATACCACTATAATACCACTATAATACCACTATAATACTATAATGCCACTATAATACCACTATAATACCACTATAACACCACTATAATGTCACTATAATACCACTATAACACCACTATAATACCACTATAATGTCACTATAATACCACTATAACACCACTATAACACCACTATAATGCCACTATAATACCACTATAATACCACTATAATGCCACTATAATACCACTATAATACCACTATAATACCACTATAATGCCACTATAATACCACTATAATACCACTATAATACCACTATAATACCACTATAATGCCACTATAACACCACTATAATACCACTATAATACCACTATAATACCACTATAATACTATAATACCACTATAATACCACTATAACACCACTATAATGTCACTATAATACCACTATAATACCACTATAATGTCCCTACAATTCCACTATAATATCACTACAATTCTACTATAATACCACTATAATGTCACTTTAATGTCACTATAATACCAGTATAATACCACTATAATACCACTATAATACCACTATAATGTCACTATAATACCACTATAATACCACTATAATACCACTATAACACCACTATAATACCACTATACCACTATAATACCACTATAATGCCACTATAATACCACTATAATACCACTATAACACCACTATAATACCACTATACCACTATAATACCACTATAATGCCACTATAATGTCACTATAATACCACTATAATACCACTATAATACTATAATACCACTATAATACCACTATAATACTATAATACCACTATAATGCCACTATAATGTCACTTTAATGTCACTATAATACCAGTATAATACCACTATAATACCACTATAATACCACTATAACACCACTATAATACCACTATAATACCACTATACCACTATAATACCACTATAATACCACTATAATACCACTATAATACCACTATAACACCACTATAATACCACTATAATACCACTATAATACCACTATAATACCACTATAATACCACTATAATACCACTATAACACCACTATAATACCACTATAATACCACTATAACACCACTATAATACCACTATAACACCACTATAATACCACTATAATACCACTATAATACCACTATAACACCACTATAACACCACTATAATACCACTATAATACCACTATAATACCACTATAACACCACTATAATACCACTATAATACCACTATAACACCACTATAATACCACTATAATACCACTATAACACCACTATAACACCACTATAATACCACTATAATACCACTATAATACCACTATAATACCACTATAATACCACTATAATACCACTATAATACCACTATAACACCACTATAACACCACTATAATACAACTATAACACCACTATAATACCACTATAATACCACTATAATACCACTATAACACCACTATAATACCACTATAACACCACTATAATACCACTATAACACCACTATAACACCACTATAATACCACTATAACACCACTATAATACCACTATAACACCACTATAACACCACTATAATGTCACTATAATACCACTATAATACCACTATAATGTCCCTACAATTCCACTATAATATCACTACAATTCTACTATAATATCACTATAATACCATAATACCACTATAATACTATAATACCACTATAATGCCACTATAATGTCACTTTAATGTCACTATAATACCAGTATAATACCACTATAATACCACTATACCACTATAATACCACTATAATGCCACTATAATGTCACTTTAATGTCACTATAATACCAGTATAATACCACTATAATACCACTATAATACCACTATAACACCACTATAATACCACTATAATACCACTATACCACTATAATACCACTATAATACCACTATAACACCACTATAATACCACTATAACACCACTATAATACCACTATAATACCACTATAACACCACTATAATACCACTATAATACCACTATAATACCACTATAACACCACTATAATACCACTATAATACCACTATAATACCACTATAACACCACTATAATACCACTATAACACCACTATAATACCACTATAATACCACTATAACACCACTATAACACTACTATAATACCACTATAATACCACTATAACACCACTGTAATACCACTATAACACCACTATAATACCACTATAACACCACTATAACACCACTATAATACCACTATAACACCACTATAACACCACTATAATACCACTATAATACCACTATGTGTTGTTCTGTCAGATGATTGTGACGCTGGCCGTGTGCGCGGTGCCGGTGACACTGAGGCTGTGGACGCGCTTCAGCCTGTCTCTCATGGACGTGTTCCACTCCATGTCTCAACGCGGCACCGTCAAGCTCATCCTGTGCTGCGTCACCACGGTGATGCTGTTCTTCTGGATGTACGTGTACCACTCCGAGGGACTGCAGGTAAAGAGGAAGGGGGGGAGGGGCTTTGTACTGGATGGGATGGTAACTGGGGCTGTACTTGGCTTTGTACTGGATGGGATGGTAACTGGGGCTGTACTTGGCTTTGTACTGGATGGGATGGTAACTGGGGCTGTACTTGGCTTTGTACTGGATGGTAACTGGGGCTGTACTTGGCTTTGTACTGGATGGGATGGTAACTGGGGCTGTACTTGGCTTTGTACTGGATGGGATGGTAACTAGGGCTGTACTTGGCTTTGTACTGGATGGGATGGTAACTAGGGCTGTACTTGGCTTTGTACTGGAAAGTGTGTAGAGATGCACTCCACTGATTTCATTAAATTACATTTTTGATTTGATTTAATTACATATTTTATTTTATTTTATTTAACCTTTAGTTGTATTGAATGAAATGCAATGTTGATGTTTAGGGGTATAACTCTACGTTGACCTGGAGACAGTACGGGCAGCTGTGTGGTCCTCCTGCCTGGAAGGTGAAAGGTGTGGCTCAGACACAGATCTTCTGTTCACACCTGGACGGACACCAGGTACATCACTTAAACACTCTGACACCAGGTACACTCTGACACCAGGTACATCACTTAAACACTCTGACACCAGGTACACTCTGACACCAGGTACACTCTGACACCAGGTACATCACTTAAACACTCTGACACCAGGTACACTCTGACACCAGGTACACTCTGACACCAGGTACACTCTGACACCAGGTACATCACTTAAACACTCTGACACCAGGTACAACACTTAAACTCTCTGACACCAGGTACACTCTGACACCAGGTACACTCTGACACCAGGTACACTCTGACACCAGGTACATGCTTAAAACACTCTGACAATTGCAGGCACAACACACTCTGACACCAGGTACATCTGACACCAACACTCCTGACACCAGGTACACTCTGACACCAGGTACACCAGGTAAACTCTCTGACACCAGGTACACTCTGACACCAGGTACAACACTTAAACTCTCTGACACCAGGTACACTTGACACCAGGTACACTCTGACACCAGGTACACTTGACACCAGGTACACTAAACACTCTGACACCAGGTACATAACTTAAACACTCTGACACCAGGTACACCTGACACCAGGTACATCACTAAACACTCTGATACCAGGTACAGTCTGACACCAGGTACATCACTTAAACACTCTGACACCAGGTACTCTCTGACACCAGGTACACTCTGACACCAGGTACTCTCTGACACCAGGTACTCTCTGACACCAGGTACATCACTTAAACATGCTGACACCAGCTATACTGTATGTAAAGGGAATATTGTGCCATTTTCAACAAAACCTTTTTATTTTTTAAAATAATTTCCAGGTGACGTGGACCGGGAGGTTCAGGCAGGTGCGTGTAGCGGAAACTGAGAACGGAGCCCAGTCCGTCATCAACCTGCTGCCGGTGTTCATGGGAGATTGGTTACGCTGTCTTTACGGAGAGACTTATCCTAAATGTGACCCGCTGCGGAACAACTCTACCAACACCCCCGACGCCACGGCAACCGTCGCTAATGCTAACCTCACCGCCGCCGACTACGCCAACGCCACAGTGCATGGCGTTGCCGTGCCGACGGCCGTCCTCCTCCGGCAGCAGGAAGAGGAGGAGCTGTGTGTGATCAAGGCTTTGGCCAAACACACGTGTCACGTGAAGCGATACGACAGCTATGTGTTGGAGGTAAGAGATACAGGCAACGTTTACGTTTTTTAGCCTGGCTTTTACATTTACATTTTTAGTCATTTAACAGACGCTCTTCTCCGGAGCGACTTAGTGTATATTGTTTTCGTCCTTTTTCATACTGGTCACCTGCCGGAATCGAACTCACTTCCTGGTGTTGCAAGCACCATGTTCTACCCTCTGGGTCCCAAGGGACCGGGACCTTTAATCAGTAATAGTTGTAGATATACTCTGTTCTACCCGCTGGGCCCCAAGGGATGAGTAATAGTTGTAGATATACTATTTTCTTCCCGCTGGGCCCCATGGGACCAGTAATAGTTGTAGATATACTCTGTTCTACCCGCTGGGCCCCATGGGATGAGTAATAGTTGTAGATATACTATTTTCTACCCGCTGGGCCCCATGGGACCAGTAATAGTTGTAGATATACTCTGTTCTACCCTCTGGGCCCCAAGGGACCGGGGCCTTTATTCTGTAATAGTTGTAGATATACTCTGTTCTACCCACTGGGCCCCAAGGGACCAGTAATAGTTGTAGATATACTCTGTTCTACCCACTGGGCCCCAATGGACCAGTAATAGTTGTAGATATACTCTGTTCTACCCTCTGGGCCCCAATGGACCAGTAATAGTTGTAGATATACTCTGTTCTACCCTCTGGGCCCCAGTGGACCAGTAATAGTTGTAGATATACTCTGTTCTACCCGCTGGGCCCCAAGGGACCAGTAATAGTTGTAGATATACTCTGTTCTACCCTCTGGGCCCCAGGGACCAGTAATAGTTGTAGATATACTCTGTTCTACCCTCTGGGCCCCAAGGGACCAGTAATAGTTGTAGATATACTCTGTTCTACCCGCTGGGCCCCAAGGGACCAGTAATAGTTGTAGATATACTCTGTTCTACCCGCTGGGCCCCAAGGGACCAGTAATAGTTGTAGATATACTCTGTTCTACCCGCTGGGCCCCAAGGGACCAGTAATAGTTGTAGATATACTCTGTTCTACCCGCTGGGTCCCAAGGGACCAGTAATAGTTGTAGATATACTCTGTTCTACCCGCTGGGTCCCAAGGGACCAGTAATAGTTGTAGATATACTCTGTTCTACTCCGCTGGGTCCCAAGGGGACCAGTAATAGTTGTAGATATACTCT
>NW_027036119.1:0-12783 GCF_034236695.1 Oncorhynchus nerka
CATAGCACGGGTTATATGTAGCACTGACGCGAGGTTGAACATGGCACGGGGGTTGGGCGTGGCATGGGGTTGGACGTGGTGGGGTTGGAAGGCGTGGCACAGGGGTTATATGTGGCATGGGGTTGGCGTGGCACGAGGGTTTATGTAGCATGGGGTTGGAGCATAACAGGTTGTAGGCGTATGTACGGGGTTGGGCGGCACGGGGTTATATGTAGCACACGCACGGGGGTTAGATGTAGCATTGGGTTAGATGTAGCATGGGTTAGATGTAGCACATTGGCACGGGTTAGATGTAGCATGGGGCTAGATGTATAGCACGGGGTTAGATGTATTATTGGGTTAGATGTCGGTTGGGTTAGCCAGCACGGGGCTAGATGTAGCACGAGGGTTAGATGTAGCATTGGGTTAGATGTAGCAGGGGTTAGATGTAGCACAGGGTTAGATGTAGCATTGGGTTAGACGTAGCACGGGTTAGATGTAGCATTGGGGTTAGAGTAGCACGAGTTAGATGTACGGGGGTTAGATGTAGCACGAGGTTAGATGTAGCATTGGGTTAGATGTAGCATTGGGTTAGACGTAGCATTGGGTTAGATGTAGCATTGGGTTAGATGTAGCATTGGGTTAGATGTAGCACGGGGTTAGATGTAGCATGGGGTTAGATGTAGCATTGGGTTTAGATGTAGCATTGGGTTAGATGTAGCACGGGGTTAGATCTAGCACAGGGTTAGATGTAGCATGGGGTTAGATGTAGCATGGGGTTAGATGTAGCATTGGGTTAGATGTAGCACGGGGCTAGATGTAGCACGGGTTAGATGTAGCACGGGGCTAGATGTAGCACGGGTTAGATGTAGCACGGGGTTAGATGTAGCACGGATGTATTATTAGGTTAGATGTAGCATGGGTTAGATGTAGCACGGGGCTAGATGTAGCATTGGGTTAGATGTATACGGGGTTAGATGTATTGGGTTAGATTAGCAGGTTAGATGTCGCATTGGGTTAGATGTAGCACGGGGTTAGATGTAGCACGGGTTAGATGTAGCATTAGGTTAGATGTAGCATTGGGTTAGATGTAGCATTGGGTTAGATGTAGCATTGGGTTAGACATAGCATGGGGTTAGATGTATGCAGGGTTAGATGTAGCATTGGGTTAGATGTAGCACGGGGTTAGATGTGGCATTGGGTTAGATGTAGCATTGGGTTAGATGTAGCATTGGGTTAGATGTAGCACGGGGTTAGATGTAGCACGGGGTTAGATGTAGCATTGGGTTAGATGTAGCAGGGTTAGATGTAGCACAGGGTTAGATGTAGCAAGGGTTAGATGTAACACGGGGTTAGATGTAGCATTGGGTTAGATGTAGCATTGGGTTAGATGTAGCACGGGGTTAGATGTAGCATGGGGTTAGATGTAGCACGGGGTTAGATTAGCACGGGTTTAGACGGGGTTAGATGTAGCACGGGGTTAGATGTAGCATTGGGTTAGATGTAGCATTGGGTTTAGATGTAGCACGGGGCTAGGGGGTTAGACATAGCACAGGGGGTTAGATGTAGCATGGGGTTAGAGTGGCACGGGGTTGATTTAGAGCACGGGGTTAGATGTAGCACGGGTTAGATGTAGCACGGGGCTAGATGTAGCACGGGTTAGATGTACGGGGTTAGATTGGGTTAGATAGCACGGGGTTAGAGCACGGGGTTTAGATGTTGACGTACGGGGTTAGATGTGGCACGGGGTTAGATGTAGCACGGGGTTAGGGCGGGGTTAGATTACGGGGTTAGATGTCGCATTGGGGTTAGATGTAGCATGGGGTTAGACGTAGCACGGGGTTAGATGTAGCACGGGGTTTACGGGGTTAGATGTAGCACGGGGTTAGGCAGGGTTATATGTATTATTGGGTTATACGTAGCACGAGGGTTAGTAGCATTAGCACGGCAGGGTTAGAATGCGGGGTTATAGCGCAGTTAGGCACGGGGTTAGGCGTGGGGGAGTTAAACATGCGTAGCACGGCACGGGGTTAGATAGCACGGGGGTAGCGTGGCAGGGTTAGGCGTAGCACGGGGGTTATACGTAGCACGGGGTTAGGGCGTGGCACGACGCGGGTTAGACATAGCACGGGGTTAGACATAGCGGAGATTAGACATAGCATGGGGTTATATGTAGCACGGGGGTTAGACATAGCACGGGTTAGACGTAGCACGGGGTTAGAGGCGTGGTGCACGGGGGTTGACGTAGCACAGGTTATGTAGCATGGGGTTAGGCGAGCACGGGTTATATGTAGCATGGGGTTAGACGGGGTTAACGGGGGTTAGGCGTATGCACGGGGTTTAGCAGGGGTTAACGTAGCACGCACGGGTTAGGCGTAGCACGGGGTTATATGTAGCACGGGGTTAGGTATACGAGGTTAGACGTGTACTGGGTTAAGCATTGGGTTAGATGTAGCATTGGGGTGGCATTGGGTTAGCACGGCACGGGGTTGGGCGTGGCACGGGGTTGGGCGTGGCACGGGGTTAGACACATAGCACGGGGTTAGACATAGCACGGGGGTTATACATAGCACGGGGTTATACATAGCACGGCACGGGGTTAGACATAGCACGGGGTTAGCGTAGCATGGGGTTGGGCGTAGTACGGGTTAGCATAGCACAGGGTTATATGTAGCATGGGGTTAGGTAGCACGGGGTTATATGTAGCATGGGGTTAGACATAACACGGGGTTAGGCGGGGGTTATATGTAGCATGGGGTTAGGCATAGCACGGGGTTAACACGGGGTTAGGCGTAGCACGGGGTTATATGTAGCATGGGGTTAACGTAGCACGGGGTTATAGGCACGGGGTTAGGTAACGGGGGTTATATGTTAAGGCGTGGCAGGTTAAGCGTAGCACGGGGGTTAGGCGTGGCACGGGTTAGACGTAGCATTGGGTTAGATGTAGCATTGGGTTAGATGTAGCATTGGGTTAGATGTAGCATTGGGTTAGATGTAGCATGGGGTTAGATGTAGCATGGGGTTAGATGTAGTACGGGGTTAGATGTAGCATGGGGTTAGATGTAGCATTGGGTTAGATGTAGCATGGGGTTAGATGTAGCATTGGGTTAGATGTAGCATTGGGTTAGATGTAACATTGGGTTAGATGTAGCATTGGGTTAGATTAGCATTAGATGTAGCATTGGGTTAGATGTAACAATGGGTTAGATGTAGCATTGGGTTAGACATAGCATGGGGTTAGATGTAGCACGGGGTTAGATGTAGCACGGGGATGTAGCATTGGGTTAGATGTAGCACTGGGTTAGATATGGGTTAGATGGGGTTAGATGTAGCATTGGGTTAGATGTAGGTTAGATGTAGCATTGGGTTAGATGTAGCACAGGGTTATATGTAGCATGGGGTTAGATGTAGCATTGGGTTAGATGTAGCACAGGGTTAGATGTAGCATTGGGTTAGATGTAGCATAACACGGGGTTAGATGTAGCATGGGGTTAGACGTAGCATGGGTTAGATGTGCAACGGGGTTAGATCTAGCACAGGGTTTAGATGTAGCATGGGGTTAGATGTAGCATTGGGTTAGATGTAGCATTGGGTTAGATGTAGCAAGGGTTACATGTAACATTGGGTTAGATGTAGCATTGGGTTAGATGTAGCATTGGGTTAGATGTAGCACAGGGTTAGATGTAGCATTGGGTTAGATGTAGCATGCGGGGTTAGCGATAGCACGGAGTTAGATGTAGCACGGGGTTAGATGTAGCATTGGTTAGATGTGGGTTAGATGTAGCATTGGGTTAGATGTAGCACGGGGTTAGATGTAACAGGGGTTAGATGTAGCATTGGGTTAGATGTAGTACGGGGTTATATGTAGCATGGGGTTAGATGTAGCATTGGGTTAGATGTAGCATGGGGTTAGATGTAGCATTGGGTTAGATGTAGCACGGGGTTAGATGTAGCACAGGGTTAGATGTAGCATTGGGTTAGATGTAGCACGGGTTAGATTAGGTTAGATGTAGCACAGGGTTAGATAGCATTAGGTTAGATGTAAGTGCGCGTTAGATGTAACATTGGGTTAGATGTAGCATTGGGTTAGATGTAGCACAGGGGATTAGATGGGTTAGTACGTGGGTTAGATGTAGTACGGGGTTAGATGTAGCATTGGGTTAGATGTAGCACAGGGTTAGATGTAGCATTGGGTTAGATGTAGCATTGGGTTAGATGTAGCATTGGGTTAGATGTAGCATTGGGTTAGATGTAGCACGGGGTTATGTAGCATTGGGTTAGATGTAGCAATGGGTTAGATGTAGCATTGGGTTAGATGTAGCATTGGGTTAGATGTAGCACAGGGTTAGATGTAGCACGGGGTTAGATGTAGCACAGGGTTAGATGTAGCACGGGGTTAGATGTAGCATTGGGTTAGATGTAGCACGAGGGTTAGATGTAGCATTAGGTTAGATGTAGCATGGGGTTAGATGTAGCATGGGGTTAGATGTAGCACGGGGTTAGATGTAGCATTGGGTTAGATGCAGCATGGGGTTAGATGTAGCACGGGGTTAGATGTAGCATTGGGTTAGATGTAGCATGGGGTTAGATGTAGCACGGGGGTTAGACGAGGGTTAGATGTAGCACGGGGTTAGATGTAGCACGGGGTTAGATGTAGCACGGGGTTAGATGTACGTACGGGGTTAGATACCGGGTTAGATGTAGCACGGGGTTAGATGTAGCACGGGGTTAGATGTAGCACGGCACGGGGTTGAACATAGCACGGGGTTAGGCGGGGGTTACGTAGCACGGGGTTAGACTTAGCACGGGGTTAGACGTAGCACGGGGTTAGATGTATGTACGGGGTTAGGCGTAGCACGGGGTTATAAGTAGCACGGGGTTAGACGTAGCACGGGGTTAGACGTAGCACGTAGCACAGATTAGATGGCTTACGGGGTTGGCGGCACGGGGTTAGACATAGCACGGGGTTAGGATGTAGCATTGGGTTAGGCGTAGCACGGGGTTAAACGTAGCACGGGGTTAGGCGTAGCACGAGGGGTTAGACGTAGCACGGGGTTAGACGTAGCACGGGGTTAGACATAGCAGGGTTATACATAGCACGGGGTTAGACGTAGCACGGCACGGGGTTAGACGTAGCACGGGGTTAGACGTAGCATGGGGTTAGACGTAGCACGGGGTTAGACGTAGCACAGGGTTAGATGTAGCACGGGGTTAGACGTAGCACGGGGTTAGATGTAGCACGGCACGGGGTTAGACATAGCACGGGGTTAGATGTGGCACGGGGGTTAGACATAGCACGGGGTTAGATGTAGCATTGGGTTAGATGTAGCATGGGGTTAGACGTAGCACGGGGTTAGACATAGCACGGGGTTAGACATAGCACGGGGTTAGACGTAGCACGGGGTTAGACGTAGCACGGGGTTATATGTAGCACGGGTTAGACGTAGCACGGGGTTATAAGTAGCACGGGGTTAGACGTAGCACGGGGTTAGACGTAGCACATTAGCAGGTTTATATGTAGCATTGAGGTTAGACGTAGCACGGGGTTAGACGTAGCACGGGGTTATATGTAGCACGGATTAGACGTAGCACGGGGTTAGACGTAGCACGGCACGGGGTTAGACATAGCACGGGGTTAGACATAGCACGGGGTTAGACATAGCACGGGGTTATACATAGCACGGGGTTATATGTAGCACGGCACGGGGTTAGACATAGCACGGGGTTAGACGTAGCATGGGGTTAGACGTAGTACGGGGTTAGACGTAGCACAGGGTTATATGTAGCATGGGGTTAGACGTAGCACGGGGTTATATGTAGCATGGGGTTAGACATAACACGGGGTTAGACGTAGCACGGGGTTAGACGTAGCACGGGGTTATATGTAGCACGGGTTAGACGTAGCACGGGGTTATATGTAGCACGGGGTTAGACGTAGCACGGGGTTAGACGTAGCACTGGGTTAGATGTAGCATTGGGTTAGATGTAGCATTGGGTTAGATGTAGCATTGGGTTAGATGTAGCATGGGTTAGATGTAGCATGGGGTTAGATGTAGCATTGGGTTAGATGTAGCACATTAACATTGGGTTAGATGTAGCATTGGGTTAGATGTAGCACGGGTTAGATGTAGCATTGGGTTAGATGTAGCATTGGGTTAGATGTAGCACGGGGTTAGATGTAGCATTGGGTTAGATGTAGCATGGGGTTAGATGTAGCACGGGGTTAGATGTAGCACAGGGTTAGATGTAGCATTGGGTTAGATGTAGCATGGGGTTATATGTACGGGGTTAGATGTAGCATTGGGTTAGATGTAGCATTGGGTTAGATGTAGCACAGGGTTGTAGCATTGGGTTAGATGTAGCATTGGGTTAGATGTGGCACGGGGTTAGATCTAGCAGGGGGGTTAGATGTAGCACGGGGTTAGATGTAGCATGGGGTTAGATGTAGCATTGGGTTAGATGTAGCACGGGGTTAGATGTAGCATTGGGTTAGATGTAGCACGGGGTTAGATGTAGCATTGGGTTAGATGTAGCATTGGGTTAGATGTAGTATTGGGTTAGATGTAGCATTGGGTTAGATGTAGCACAGGGTTAGATGTAGCATGGGGTTAGATGTAGCATTGGGTTAGATGTAGCATTGGGTTAGATGTAGCATTGGGTTAGATCTAGCACGGGGTTAGATGTAGCACGGGGTTAGATGTAGCATTGGGTTAGATGTAGCATTGGGTTAGATGTAGCACAGGGTTAGATGTAGCATGGGGTTAGATGTAGTACGGGGTTAGATGTAGCATTGGGTTAGATGTAGCACTGGGTTAGATGTAGCACTGGGTTAGATGTAGCATTGGGTTAGATGTAGCATTGGGTTAGATATAGCACGGGGTTAGATGTAGCATTAGGGTTAGATGTAGCACGGGGTTTGGGTTAGATGTAGCATTGGGTTTAGATGTAACACGGGGTTAGACATAGCACGGGGTTTAGACAGGTTAGCACGGGGTTAGATGTTGCATTGGGTTAGATGTAGCACGAGGGTTAGATGTAGCACGCACGGGTTAGATGTAGCACGGGGGTTAGATGTAGCACGGGGTTACGGGTTAGATGTAGCATGGGGTTAGATGTAGCATGGGGTTAGATGTAGCACGGGGTTAGGCATTGAGGTTAGATGTAGCACGGGGTTAGATGTAGCATGGGGTTAGATGTAGCACGGGGTTAGATGTAGCACGGTTAGATGTAGCGGGGTTAGGCGTAGCACGAGGGTTATATTAGCAGGGTTAGCGTGAGTACGGGGGTTAGATGTAGCATGGGTTAGGCGTTGGGTTATATGTAGCGGGGTTAGATGTAGCATTGGGTTAGATGTAGCATTGGGTTAGATGTAGCATTGGGTTAGATGTAGCATGGGGTTAGATGTAGCATTGGGTTAGATGTAGCATTGGGTTAGATGTAACATGGGGTTAGATGTAGCATTGGGTTAGATGTAGCATGTAGCATTGGGTTAGATGTAGCATTGGGTTAGATGTAGGGTTAGATGTAGCATTGGGTTAGATATAGCATTGGGTTAGTTAGAGGGGTTAGATGTAGCACGGGGTTAGATGTAGCACGGGGTTAGATGTATTATTGGGTTAGATGTAGCATTGGGTTAGATGTGAGCACGGGGTTAGATGTAGCATGGGGTTAGATGTAGCATTGGGTTAGATGTAGCACAGGGTTAGATGTAGCATTGGGTTAGATGTAGCATTGGGTTAATGTAGCACGGGGTTAGATCTAGCACAGGGGTTAGATGTAGCATGGGTTAGATGTAGCATGGGGTTAGATGTAGCATGGGTTAGCACAGGGTTAGATGTAGCATTGGGTTAGATGTAGCATGGGGTTAGATGTAGCATTGGGTTAGATGTAGCATTGGGTTAGATGTAGCATTGGATTATAGCACGGTTTAGAGCAGCAAGGGTTAGATGTAGCACAGGGTTAGATGTAGCATTGGGTTAGATGTAGCATGGGGTTAGATGTAGCATTGGGTTAGATGTAGCACGGGGTTAGATGTAGCACGGGGTTAGATGTAAGCATTGGGTTAGACTTAGCATTGGGTTAGATGTAGCATTGGGTTAGATGTAGCACAGGGTTAGATGTAGCATTGGGTTAGACATACACGGGGTTAGATGTGCAGCATTGGGTTTAGCACGGGGTTAGATGTAGCACTGGGTTAGATGTAGCATTGGGTTAGATGTAGCACGGGGGTTAGATGTAGCACTGGGTTAGATGTAGCACGGGGTTAGATGTAGCATTGGGTTAGATGCAGCACGGGGTTAGATGACATGGGGTTAGCACTGGGTTAGATGTAGCATTGGGTTAGATGTAGCACGCGGGGTTAGATGTAGCACTGGGTTAGATGTAGCATTGGGTTAGATGTAGCATTGGGTTAGATGTAGCATGGGGTTAGTGTAGCACGGGGTTAGATGTAGCGGGGGTTAGACATAGCACGGGGTTAGACGTAGCATTAGGTAGATGTAGTAACGGGTTAGATGTAGCACGGGGTTAGATGTAGCACGGGGTTAGATGTAGCACGGGGTTAGATGTAGCACGGGGCTAGATTAGGATGTAGCACGGGGTTAGATGTAGCATTGGGTTAGTAGCACGGGGTTAGATGAAGCATTGGGTTAGATGTAGCACAGGGTTAGATGTAGCATGGGGTTAGATGTAGCATTGGGTTAGATGTAGCATTGGGTTAGTTAGCATAGGTTAGATGCACGGGGTTAGATGTAGTATGGGGTTAGATGTAGCACAGGGTTAGATGTAGCATTGGGTTAGATGTAGGTTGGGGTTAGATGTAGTACGGGGTTAGATGTAGCACGGGGGTTAGATGTAGCACAGGGTTAGATGTAGCATTAGGTTAGATGTAGCATTGGGTTAGATGTAGCATTGGGTTAGATGTACGGGGTTAGATGTAGCACGGGGTTAGATGTAGCATTGGGTTAGATGTAGCATGGGGTTAGATGTAGCACAGGGTTAGATGTAGATGTGCATGAGGGTTAGATGTAGCATTGGGTTAGATGTAGCATTGGGTTAGATGTAGCATGGGGTTAGTTAGACGTAGCACGGGGCTAGATGTAGCACGGGGTTAGATGTAGCACGGGGTTAGATGTAGCATATGGGTTAGATGTAGCACGGGGTTAGATGTAGCATTGGGTTAGATGTAACAATGGGTTAGATGTAGCATTGGGTTAGATGTAGCATGGGGTTAGATGTAGTACGGGGTTAGATGTAGCATTGGGTTAGATGTAGCATTGGGTTAGATGTAGCACTGGGTTAGATGTAGCACAGGGTTAGATGTAGCATTAGGTTGATTGTGGCATTGGATTATAGCACAGGGTTAGATCTAGCAAAGGGGTTAGATGTAGCATGGGGTTAGATGTAGCATTGGGTTAGATGTAGCACGGGGTTAGATGTGGCATGGGGTTAGATGTGGCATTGGGTTAGATGTAGCACGGGGTTAGATGTAGCATTGGGTTAGATAGCATTGGGTTAGATGTAGCATTGGGTTAGATGTAGCATTGGGTTAGATGTAGCACAGGGTTAGATGTAGCATTGGGTTAGATGTAGCACGGGGTTAGATGTAGCATTGGGTTAGATGTAGCACGGGGTTAGATGTAGCATTGGGTTAGATGTAGCATTGGGTTAGATGTAGCACGGGGTTAGATGTAGCACTGGGTTAGATGTAGCATTGGAGTTAGATGTAGCATTGGGTTAGATGTGTACGGGGGTTAGACATGTAGCACGGGGGTTAGATGTAGTACGCGGGGTTAGATGTAGCATTGGGTTAGATGTAGCATTGGGTTAGATGTAGCACAGGAGTTAGATGTAGCATTGGGTTAGATGTAGCATTGGGTTAGATGTAGCACGGGGTTAGATGTAGCACGGGGGTTAGATGTAGCACGGGGTTAGATGCATTGGGTTAGATGTAGCATTGGGTTAGATGTAGCACGTTAGATGGGGTTGGAGTTAGATGTAGCATTGGGTTAGATGTAGCATTGGGTTAGATGTCAATTGGGTTAGATGTAGCATTAGGTTAGATGTAGCATTGGGTTAGATGTAGCACGGGGTTAGATGTAGCATTGGGTTAGATGTAGCATTGGGTTAGATGTAGCATTGGTTAGATTAGTTAGATGTAGCATGGGGTTAGATGTAGCACTGGGTTAGATTGGGTTAGATGTAGCATTGGGTTAGATGTAGCATTAGCAGGTTAGATGTAGCATTGGGTTAGATGTAGCATTGGGTTAGATGTAGCACGAGGTTAGATGTAGCACGGGGTTAGATGTGGCATGGGGTTAGAGGGTTAGATGTATCACAGGGTTAGATGTAGCAAGGGGTTAGATGTAGCAACGGTTAGATGTGGCATGGGGTTAGATGTAGCACGGGAGTTAGATGTAGCATTGGGTTAGATGTAGCATTGGGTTATATGTACTGGGTTAGATCTAGCACGGGGTTAGATGTAGCACGGGGGTTAGATGTAGCATGGGGTTAGATGTAGCATTGGGGTTAGATGTAGCACGGGGTTAGATGTGGCATTGGGTTAGATGTAGCATTGGGTTAGATGTAGCATTGGGTTAGATGTAGCATTGGGTTAGATGTAGCATTGGATTAGATGTAGCACGGGGTTAGATCTAGCACAGGGTTAGATGTAGCACGGGGTTAGATGTATGGGGTTAGATGTAGCATTGGGTTAGATGTAGCACGGGGTTAGATGTAGCATGTAGAGGGAGTTAGATGTAGCATTGGGTTAGATGTAGCATTGGGTTAGATGTGGCACGGGTTAGATGTAGCACAGGGTTAGATGTAGCATTGGGTTAGATGTGGCATTGGGTTAGATGTAGCATTGGGTTAGATGTAGCACGGGGTTAGATGTAGCACTGGGTTAGATGTAGCATTGGGTTAGATGTAGCATTGGAGTTGGGTTAGATGTAGCACTGGGTTAGATGCATTGGGTTAGATGTAGCATTGGGTTAGATGTGTACGGGGGTTAGACGTGGCACGAGGGTTAGATGTAGCACGGGGGTTAGATGTACGGGGGGTTAGATATAGCAGGGGGTTAGATGTAGCACAGGGTTAGATGTAACGTGGGTTAGATGTAGCACTGGGTTAGATGTAGCATGGGGTTAGATGTAGCATTGTGTTAGATGTAGCATTGGGTTAGATGTAGCATTGGGTTAGATGTAGCATTGGGTTAGATGTAGCATGGGGTTAGATGTAGCATTGGGTTAGATGTAGCATTGGGTTAGATGTAGCATTGGGTTAGATGTAGCATTAGGTTAGATGTAGCATGGGGTTAGATGTAGCATTGGGTTAGATGTAGCATTGGAGTTAGATGTAGCATGGGTTAGATGTAGCATTGGGTTAGATGTAGCACGGGGTTAGATGGCACTGGGTTAGATGTAGCATTGGGTTAGATGTTGCATTGGAGTTAGATGTAGCATTGGGTTAGATGTAGCATGGGGTTAGATGTGGCATTGGGTTAGATGTAGCATGGGGGTTAGATGTAGCATGGGGTTAGATGTAGCATTGGGTTAGACGGGGTTAGATGTAGCATTGGGTTAGATGTAGCACAGGGTTAGATGTAGCATTAGGGTTAGATGTGGCATTGGGTTATATGTAGCACGGGGTTAGATAGCACAGGGTTAGATGTGTACAGCATGGGGTTAGATGTAGCATTGGGTTAGATGTAGATGCCCGAGGTTAGATGTAGCATTAGGTTTAGATGTAGCATTGGGTTAGATGTAGCACAGGGTTAGATGTAGCATTGGGTTAGATGTAGCATTGGGTTAGATGTAGCATTGGGGTTAGATGTATGGGGTTAGATGTAGCATTGGGTTAGATGTAGCACGGGGTTAGATGGCACTGGGTTAGATGTAGCATTGGGTTAGATGTAGCACGGGTTAGATGTAGCATTATGGGTTAGATAGCATTGGGTTAGATGCACATTGGGTTAGATGTAGCATTGGGTTAGATGTAGCACAGGGGTTAGATATAGCATTGGGTTAGATGTAGCACGGGGTTAGATGTAGCAAGGGGTTAGATGTAGCATGGGGTTAGATGTAGCACGGGGTTAGATGTAGCACGGGGTTAGATGTAGCACTGGGTTAGATGTAGCATTGGGTTAGATGTAGCATTGGGTTAGATGTAGCATTGGGTTAGATGTAGCATTGGGTTAGATGTAGCATTGGGTTAGATGTAGCATGGGGTTAGATGTAGCACTGGGTTAGATGTAGCATTGGGTTAGATGTAGCATGGGGTTAGATGTAGCATTGGGTTAGATGTAGCATTGGGTTAGATGTAGCATTGGGTTAGATGTAGCATGGGGTTAGATGTAGCATTGGGTTAGATGTAGCATTGGGTTAGATGTAGCATGGGGTTAGATGTAGCACGGGGTTAGATGTAGCACGGGGTTAGATGTAGCATTGGGTTAGATGTAGCACGGGGTTAGATGTAGCATTGGGTTAGATGTAGCATTGGGTTAGATGTAGCACGGGGTTAGATGTAGCATGGGGTTAGATGTAGCACGGGGTTAGATGTAGCATGGGGTTAGATGTAGCATGGGGTTAGATGTAGCACGGGGTTAGATGTAGCACTGGGTTAGATGTAGCATTGGGTTAGATGTAGCACGGGGTTAGATGTAGCACGGGGTTAGATGTAGCATTGGGTTAGATGTAGCATGGGGTTAGATGTAGCACGGGGTTAGATGTAGCACGGGGTTAGATGTAGCACGGGGTTAGATGTAGCACGGGGTTAGATGTAGCACGGGGTTAGATGTAGCACGGG
>NW_027036120.1:0-12786 GCF_034236695.1 Oncorhynchus nerka
GTTACAACATGTTATGACTTCGGTTACAACATGTTATGACTCGGTTACAACATGTTATGACTCGGTACAACATGTTATGACTCGGTTACAACGTGTTATGACTCGGTTACAACGTGTTAGGACTCGGTTACAACGTGTTATGACTCGGTTACAACATGTTATGACTCGGTTACAACGTGTTATGACTCGGTTACAACACGTTATGACTCGGTTACAACGTGTTATGACTCGGTTACAACGTGTTATGACTCGGTTACAACACGTTATGACTCGGTTACAACGTGTTATGACTCGGTTACAACGTGTTATGACTCGGTTACAACGTGTTATGACTGGTTACAACACGTTATGACTTGGTTACAACGTGTTATGACTCGGTTACAACGTGTTATGACTCGGTTACAACACGTTAGTGACTCGGTTACAACGCGTTATGACTGCCGGTTACAACGTGTTATGACTCGGTTACAACGCGTTAGACTCGGTTACAACGCGTTATGACTCGGTTACAACGGTTATGACTCGTTACAACACGTTATGACTCGGTTACAACACGCTATGACCTCGGTTACAACGTGTTATGACTCGGTTACAACGTGTTATGACTCGGTTACAACACGTTATGACTCGGTTACAACATGTTATGACTCGGTTACAACGTGTTATGACTCGGTTACAACGTGTTATGACTCGGTTACAACACGTTATGACTCGGTTACAACATGTTATGACTCGGTTACAACGTGTTATGACTCGGTTACAACGTGTTAGGACTCGGTTACAACGTGTTATGACTCGGTTACAACGTGTTATGACTCGGTTATAACATGTTATGACTCGGTTACAACACGTTATGACTCGGTTACAACATGTTATGACTCGGGTAAAACACGTTATGACTCGGTTACAACACGTTATGACTCGGGTAAAACACGTTATGACTCGGGTACAACATGTTATGACTCGGGTACAACATGTTATGACTCGGTTACAACATGTTATGACTCGGGTAAAACACGTTATGACTCGGGTACAACATGTTATGACTCGGGTACAACACGTTATGACTCGGTTACAACACGTTATGACTCGGGTAAAACACGTTATGACTCGGGTACAACATGTTATGACTCGGTTACAACACGTTATGACTCGGTTACAACACGTTATGACTCGGGTAAAACACGTTATGACTCGGTTACAACACGTTATGACTCGGGGTAAAACACGTTATGACTCGGTAACAACATGTTATGACTCGGGTAAAACATGTTATGACTCGGTTACAACACGTTATGACTCGGTTACAACACATTATGACTCGGTTACAACACGTTATGACTCGGGTAAAACACGTTATGACTCGGTTACAACACGTTATGACTCGGGTAAAACACGTTATGACTCGGTTACAACATGTTATGACTTGGTTACTACACGTTATGACTCGGGTACAACATGTTATGACTCGGTTACAACATGTTATGACTCGGTTACTACACGTTATGACTCGGTTACAACATGTTATGACTCGGTTACAACATGTTATGACTCGGTTACAACGTGTTATGACTCGATTACAACGTGTTATGACTCGGTTACAACACGTTATGACTCGGTTACAACGTGTTATGACTCGGTTACAACGTGTTATGACTCGGTTACAACGTGTTAGGACTCGGTTACAACGTGTTATGACTCGGTTACAACGTGTTATGACTTCGGTTACAACGTGTTATGACTTCGGTTACAACACGTTATGACTCGGTTACAACACGTTATGACTCGGTTACAACGTGTTATGACTTCGGTTACAACGCGGTTATGACTTCGGTTACAACACGTTATGACTTCGGTTACAACATGTTATGACTCGGTTACAACGTGTTATGACTCGGTTACAACGTGTTATGACTCGGTTACAACACGTTATGACTCGGTTACAACATGTTATGACTCGGTTACAACGTGTTATGACTCGGTTACAACGCAGTTAGACTTCCTGGTTACAGCCGCAGCAGACTCGAAGCATAACGGTTATGACTCGGTTATAACATGTTATGACTCGGCCACAACATCGTTATGACTCGGTTACAACATGTTATGACCGGCAAAAACACGCGAGATCCGTTACAACATCGCTATGACTCGGTAAAACACGCGACTGGTACAAACATGTTATGACTTAAAATAAACATGTTGGTGACTGGGTTACAACATGTTATGACTGGCAAAACACGCATGACTGGTACACACAAGAGCACTGGTACAACACGTTATGACCTGGTTACAACACGTTGGTGACCTGGTAAAACACGTTATGACTCGGGTACAACATGTTATGACTCTCGGTAAAACATGTTATGACTTCGGTTACAACGCGTTATGACTCAGGTAAAACCGTGTTATGACACGGTTACAACACATTATGGCTTTCGGTTACAACATCGTTATGACTCGGTAAAACACGTTAGACTCGGTTACAACACGTTATGACTCGGGTAAACCGTTATGACTCGATTTACAACATGTTATGACTTGGTTACTACATCGATTATGACTCCGGGTACAACATGTTATGACTGGGTTACAACATGTTATGACTCTCGGTTACAACATGTTATGACTGGTTACAACATGTTATGGCGTTACAACATGTTATGACTCGGTTACAACATGTTATGACTCGGTTACAACCGTGTTATGACTCGGTTACAACGTGTACAACGCGGTTAGACTCGGTTACAACGTGTTATGACTCGGTTACAACATGTTATGATTCTGGTTACAACGTGTTACCTGACTTCCGGTTACAACACGTTATGACTCGGTTACAACGTGTTATGACTCGGTTACAACATCGCGTGTTACAACGTGTTATGACGGTTACAACGGTTATGAGCACATAACGCGTTATGACTGGTTACAACGTGTTATGACTCATTTACAACGTGACTCGGTTACAATGTTATGACTCCGGTTACAACGTGGTTATGTTATTCGGTTACAACATGTTATGACTCGGTTACAACGTGTTATGACTCGGGTTACAACGTGTTATGACTCGGTTACAACACGTTATGACTCCGGTTACAACATGTTATGACCTTGGTTACAACGTGTTATGACTTCGGTTACAACGTGTTATGACTCGGTTAACGGGTTACAACATGTTATGATTTCGGTTACAACGTTATGATTTCGGTTACAACACCTGGTTACAACGTGTTATGACGGTTACAATCGCAGGACTCGCTATAACATGTTATGACCTGGTTACAACATCTATGACTCGGTTACAACATGTTATGACTGTGTTACCGTTATGACTTCGGTTATAAACGTGATTTCGGGTAAAACACGTTATGACTGGGTACAACATGTTATGACTTGGGTACAACATGTTATGACTCGGTTACAACATGTTATGACTCGTTATGACTCGGGTACAACATGTTATGACGGTACAACACGTTATGACTCGTTACAACCGCTATGATGTAAAACACGTTATGACTCGGCAACATGGTTACAACATGTTATGACCTGGTTACAACATGTTATGGTTACAACATGTTATGACTCGGACATCGGCGATTCTTCGGTTACAACTGGTAAAACACGTTATGACTTCGGTTACAACGCGGGTAAAACACGTTAGACCTGGTAACAACATGTTATGTCCGGGTAAAACATGTTATGACTCGGTTACGTTATGACTCAGGTGTTATGACTCGGTTACAACACGGTTATAACATGTCGGTAAAACACGTTATGACTCCTGGTTACAACACGTTATGACTGGTAAAACACGCGGCGACTCTACAACATGTTATGACTCGGGTACAAAAACACGTTATGACTCGGTTACAACAACATGTTTGATGACATGTTATGGTACAAAAAACACGTTATGACTCGGGTACAACATGTTATGACTGGCAACGTGTTAGAACAATGTTATGACTGTTACAACATGTTATGACCTCGGGTAAAACACGTTATGACTCGGGTACAACATGTTATGACTCGGTACAACACGCTATGACCGACGCGGTTATGACGGTTACAACACGTTATGACTGGTTACGGTCGTGTTATGACTCGCTACGCTATCGCAGACACGTTATGACGCTACAGACGGGTGCATGTTATGACTCGGTTACAACACGCGCGACTCTGGTTACAACACGTTATGACTCGGTAAACACGCATGACTCGGGTTACAACACGTTATGACTCGGGGTAAAACACGTTATGACTCGGTAACAACATGTTATGACCGGGTAAAACATGTTATGACTGGTTACAACACGCGTTGACAGGTAAAACACGTTATGACTCGGTTACAACACATTATGACTCGGTTACAACACGTTATGACTCGGGTAAAACACGTTATGACTCGGTTACAACACGTTATGACTCGGGTAAAACACGTTATGACTCGGTTACAACATGTTATGACTTGGTTACTACACGTTATGACTCGGGTACAACATGTTATGACTCGTTACAACATGTTATGACTCGGTTACTACACTTTGACTACACGTTATGACCTCGGTTACAACATGTTATGACTCGGGTACAACATGTTATGACCTGATTTTACATGTTATGACTACAACGTTATGTTACAACGTGTTATGACTCGGTACAACATAACGTGTTATGGTTACAACGCGTTATGACCGGTTACAACACGGCAGAGTTTGTATTTGTTACAACGGTTGGGCGACTCGGGTAAAACGTGTTATGACTGGTTACAACATCGCTATGACCTGGTAAAACATCGTTATGACTCGGTAACAACATGTTAGACTCGGTTACAACGTGTTATGACTCGGTTACAACACGTTATGACTGGTGTTATGACTTCGGTTACAACGTGTTATGACTGGGTTAAAACGCACGTTATGACTTCGGTTACAACACGTATGATCGGGTACAACATGTTATGACCTCGGTTACAACATGTTATGACGTTAGCAACGTTTGACTCGGTTACAACGTGTTATGACTGGTTACAACATGTTAACGTGTTATGACTCGGTTACAACACGTTATGACTCGGTTACAACATGTTATGACCTGGTTACAACACGTTATGTTAAAACACAACGTGTTATCGGTTACAACATGTTATGACCTGTTTTAGCGGTCGGGTAAAAACACAACGTGTTATGATCGGTTACAACATTATTTCGGTTACAACACGTTATGACTCGGTTACAACATGTTATGACTCGGTTACGTGTTATGACGGTTGTTATGACTCGGTTACAACATGTTATGGCTTGTTACAAGTTATGACTCGTTACAACGTTATGACTTCGGTTACAACCACGTTATGACTCGTTACAACATGTTATGACTCGGTTACAACGTGTTATGACTGGTTACAACGTGTTAGGACTCGGTTACAACGTGTTATGACTCGGTTACAACGTGTTATGATCGGTTATAACATGTTATGACTCGGTTACAACACGTTATGACTCGGTTACAACATGTTATGATTTGGTAAAACACGTTATGACTCGGTTACAACACGTTATGACTCGGGTAAAACACGTTATGACTCGGGTACAACATGTTATGACTTGGGTACAACATGTTATGACTCGGTTACAACATGTTATGACTCGGGTAAAACACGTTATGACTCGGGTACAACATGTTATGACTCGGGTACAACACGTTATGACTCGGTTACAACACGTTATGACTCGGGTAAAACACGTTATGACTCGGGTACAACATGTTATGACTCGGGTAAAACATGTTATGACTCGGTTACAACACGTTATGACTCAGGTAAAACACGTTATGACTCGGTTACAACACATTATGACTCGGTTACAACACGTTATGACTCGGGTAAAACACGTTATGACTCGGTTACAACACGTTATGACTCGGGTAAAACACGTTATGACTCGGTTACAACATGTTATGACTTGGTTACTACACGTTATGACTCGGGTACAACATGTTATGACTCGGTTACAACATGTTATGACTCGGTTACTACACGTTATGACTCGGTTACAACATGTTATGACTCGGTTACAACATGTTATGACTCGGTTACAACATGTTATGACTCGGTTACAGCGTGTTATGACTCGGTTACAACGTGTTATGACTCGGTTACAACGTGTTAGGACTCGGTTACAACGTGTTATGACTCGGTTACAACATGTTATGACTTGGTTACAACGTGTTATGACTCGGTTACAACACGTTATGACTCGGTTACAACGTGTTATGACTCGGTTACAACGTGTTATGACTCGGTTACAACACGTTATGACTCGGTTACAACGTGTTATGACTCGGTTACAACGTGTTATGACTCGATTACAACGTGTTATGACTCGGTTACAACGTGTTATGACTCGGTTACAACGTGTTAGGACTCGGTTACAACGTGTTATGACTCGGTTACAACGTGTTATGACTCGGTTACAACGTGTTATGACTCGGTTGGCAACACGGTATGACTTCGGTTACAACACGTTATGATTTCGGTTACAACGTGTTATGACTCGGTTACAACGTGTTATGACTCGGTTACAACACGTTATGATTTCGGTTACAACATGTTATGACTGGGTTACAACGTGTTATGACTCGGTTACAACGTGTTATGACTACGGGTTACAACACGTTATGACTCGGTTACAACATGTTATGACTCGGTTACAACGTGTTATGACTCGGTTACAACGTGTTAGGACTCGGTTACAACGTGTTATGACTCGGTTATAACGATGTTATGACTCGGTTATAACATGTTATGACTCTGGTTACAACACGTTATGACTCGGTTACAACATGTTATGACTCGGGTAAAACACGTTATGCACTCGGTTACAACACGTTATGACTGGGTAAAACACGTTATGACTCGGTACAACATGTTATGACTTGGGTACAACATGTTATGACTCGGTTACAACATGTTATGACTCGGGTAAAACACGTTATGACTCGGGTACAACATGTTATGACTCGGGTACAACACGTTATGACTCGGTTACAACACGTTATGACTCGGGTAAAACACGTTATGACTCGGGTACAACATGTTATGACTCGGGTACAACATGTTATGACTCGGTTACAACATGTTATGACTCGGTTACAACATGTTATGACTCGGTTACAACACGTTATGACTCGGTTACAACACGTTATGACTCGGTAAAACACGTTATGACTCGGTTACAACACGTTATGACTGGGGTAAACACGTTATATCATCGGTAACAACATGTTATGACTCGGGTAAAACATGTTATGACTCGGTTACAACAACGTTATGACTCAGGTAAAACACGTTATGACTCGGTTACAACACATTATGACTCGGTTACAACATCGTTATGACTGGGTAAAACACGTTATGACCTCGGTTACAACACGTTATGACTCGGGTAAAACACGTTATGACCTCGGTTACAACATGTTATGACTTGGTTACTACACGCATGACTGGTACAACATGTTATGACTCGGTTACAACATGTTATGACTCGTTACTACACGTTATGACTCGGTTACAACATGTTATGACCCGGTTACAACATGTTATGACTCGTTACAACATGTTATGACTTCGGTTACAGCGTGTTATGACTTCCGGTTACAACGTGTTATGACTCGGTTACAACGTGTTAGGACTTCGGTTACAACGTGTTATGACTCGGGTTACAACATGTTATGACTTGGTTACAACGTGTTATGACTGATTACAACACGCGTTATGACTCGTTACAACGTGTTATGACTGGTTACAACGTGTTATGACTCGGTTACAACATCGCTATGACTCGGTTACAACGTGTTATGACTTGGTTACAACGTGGTTATGACTCGGTTACAACGTGTTATGATCGGTTACAACACGTTATGACTGTTACAACGTGTTATGATTTCGGCCACAACGTGTTATGACTCGTTACAAGACGTTATGACTCGGTTACAACACGTTATGACTCGGGTAAAACACGTTATGACTCGGTTACAACACGTTATGACTCGGGTAAACACGTTATGACTCGGTAACAACATGTTATGACTCGGGTAAAACATGTTATGACCTCGGTTACAACACGTTATGACTCAGGTAAAACACGTTATGACTCGGTTACAACACATTGCGACTCGGTTACAACACGTTATGACTCGGGTAAAAACACGTTATGACTCGGTACAACACTGTTATGACTGGTAAAACACGTTATGACTCAGTTACAACATGTTATGACTTGGTTACTACACGTTATGACTCGGTACAACATGTTATGACTCGGTTACAACATGTTATGACTCGGTTACTACACGCTATGACTCGGTTACAACATGTTATGACATCAGTTTACAACATGTTATGACTGTTACAACATGTTATGACCGGTTACAGCGTGTTATGACCGGTTACAACGTGTTATGACTCGGGTTACAATGTTAGGCGACTCCGGTTCGATGACTCGGTTAAACGTGTTATGACTCCGGTTACAACGCTATGACTCGGTTACAACGTGTTAGGACTCGGTTACAACGTGTTATGACCTCGTTACAACACGTTATGACTCGGTTACAGCGTGTTATGACTGGGTTACAACACGTTATGACTGGTTACAACACGTTATGAGCGTGTTTGACTCGGTTACAACGTGTTATGACCTGGTTACAAACAGCGATGTTATAACATGTTATGACTCGTTACAACGTGTTATGACTCGCCATAACGCGATGTTACAACACGCTATGACTCGGTTACAACATGTTATGCGTTACACCGCAGTTTTCGGTTACAACACGTTATGACTAGGTTAGTAGACTCGTTACAATGTTATGACTCGTTATAACATGTTAAGACTCTGGTTACAGCGATGTTATGGCTTACAACATGTTACTGGTAAACACGTTATGACTCGGTTACAACATGTTATGACTCGGTAAAACACGCAGGACTCGGATGTTATACAACATGTTTCGGTTACAACATGTTATGACTGGGTAAAACACGTTATGACTGTTACAACACGTTATGACTACAACACGACACTCGTTACAACATGTTATGGCTCCGGTAAAAACACGATGATTGGCACAACATGTTATGACTCGGTTACAACGTGTTAGGACTCGGTTACAACATGTTATGACTCGGTTAACATGCGATGTTACAACACGTTATCCGGTTATAACATGTTATGACCGTAAAACACTCGGGAACAAATACGTTATGACTCGGGTACGTTATGACTCGGTTACAACATGTTATGACTCAGGTAAAAACACGTTATGACTTCGGTTACAACCGTTACAACACGTTAAGACTGGTAAACACGCGGCACTTTCGGTTACAACATCGTTATGACTGGTAAAAACACGCAGACTCGTTACAACATGTTATGACTTGGTTACTCGGGTACAACATGTTATGACCTTCCGGTTACAACATGTTATGACTCAGTTACTACACGTTATGATTCGGTTACAACATGTTATGACTCGGGTACAACATGTTATGACCTGGTTCAACGTGGTTATGACTCGACATAACGTGGTTATGCGTTATGACCTGGTTACAACCGCACCGTTACAATGGCTTACAACGGTTACAACATGTTATGACTCGTTACAACGCAGCAGGACTCGTTACAACGTGTTATGACTCGTTACAAGACGTTATGACTTCGATTTTACAACACACTCGTTATAATTTGACCGGTTACAACGTTGTTATGATTTCGATTCTATGCGTTACAACATGTTATGACTGGTTATAAACGCGTTATGACTCGGTTACAACATGTTATGATGGTTACATCGCTATAGACCAACATGTTATGACTGGTTACAACGTGTTATGGATTACAACGCGTTAGGACTCGGGTTACAACGTGTTATGACTGGATTTACAACGCGTTATGACTCGGTTATAACATGTTATGACTCGATTACAACACGTTATGACCGGTTACAACATGTTATGACCGGGTAAAACACGTTATGACTCGGTTACAACACGTTATGGACTGGTCGAATTGGTACAAATATGTTATGACTGGTACAACATGTTATGACTACAACATGTTGCGACTCGGGTAAAACACGTTATTGGGTACAACATGTTATGACTCCGGCATCGGTTACAACATGTTATGACTCGGGTAAAACGTTATATTTCGGGTACAACATGTTATGACTCGGGTTACAACATGTTATGACTCGTTACAACATGTTCGGTTACACACGCTATGACCTGGTTACAACACGCGCGATGGTAAAACACGTTATCGGGTAAACACGTTATGATTCGGGTAAAACACGCAGACCTGGTAACAACATGTTATGACTCGGCAAAAACATGTTATGACTCGGTTACAACACGTTATGACTCAGGTAAAACACGTTATGACTCGGTTACAACATTATGACTCGGTTACAACACGTTAGGACTCGTAAAACACGTTATGACCTGGTTACAACACGTTATGACCGGTAAACACGTTATGACCGGTTACAACATGTTATGACTTGGTTACTACACGTTATGACTCGGGTACAACATGTTATGACTCGGTTACAACATGTTATGATTCCGGTTACTACACGTTATGACTCGGTTACAACATGTTATGACCTGGTTACAACATGTTATGACTCGGTTACAACATGTTATGACTCGGTTACAGCGTGTATGACTTCGGATTACAACGTGTTATGACTCGTTACAACGCGATGTTAGGACTCGGTTACAACGTGCGTTATGACTCGTTACAACATGTTATGACTTGGTTGGCGAACGTGGTTATGATTCTCGCCGCTAAACACGCGGTGATCGGTTACAACGCAGCGGCGACTGGTTACAACGCGGTTATGACTGTTACACACGCTATGACCTGGTTAGCAACGTGGTTATGACTCGTTACAACGCAGTTATGATCTCCTGGTTACAACGTTATGACTGGTTACAACACGCTATGACTGTTACAACGCGTGTTATGACTCCGGCCACAACGTGTTATGACTCGGTTACAACACGTTATGACTCGGTTACAACACGTTATGACTCGGGTAAAACACGTTATGACTCGGTTACAACACGTTATGACTCGGGGTAAAACACGTTATGACTCGGTAACAACATGTTATGACTCGGGTAAAACATGTTATGACTCGGTTACAACACGTTATGACTCAGGTAAAACACGTTATGACTCGGTTACAACACATTATGACTCGGTTACAACACGTTATGACTCGGGTAAAACACGTTATGACTCGGTTACAACACGTTATGACTCGGGTAAAACACGTTATGACTCGGTTACAACATGTTATGACTCGGTTACTACACGTTATGACTCGGTTACAACATGTTATGACTCGGTTACAACATGTTATGACTCGGTTACAACATGTTATGACTCGGTTACAGCGTACATGACTTCCGTTACAACGTGTTATGACTGGTTACAACGCGTTAGGACTCGGTTACAACGTGTTATGACTCTCGGTTACAACATGTTATGACTCGGTTACAACATGTTATGATTCGGTTACAACATGTTATGACTCGGTTACAACGTGTTATGACTCGGTTACAACGCAGTTATGACTCGGTTACAACACGCTATGACTCGGTTACAACGTGTTATGACTCGGTTACAACGTGTTATGACTCGGTTACAACGTGTTATGACTCCGGTTACAACATCGTTATGACTCGGTTACAACGTGTTAGTGACTCGGTTACAACGTGTTACGACTCGGTTACAACATCGTTATGACTCGGTTACAACGCGTTATGACCGGTTACAACGCGTTATGACTCCGGTTACAACGCAGGTTAGGACTTCGGTTACAACGTGTTATGACTCGGTTACAACGTGTTATGACTCGGTTACAACGTGTTATGACTTCGGTTACAACACGCGCTATGACTCGGTTAGCAACGCGTTATGACTTCGGTTACAACGCGTTATGACTCGGTTACAACGTGTTATGACTTCCGGTTACAACACGTTATGACTCGGTTACAACATGTTATGACTTCGGTTACAACGTGTTATGACCTGGCTACTAACGATGCTATGACTCGGTTACAACACGTAGGACTCGTTACAACATGTTGCGACCTGGTTACAACGTGCTATGACTGGCTACAACGTGTTAGGACTCGGTTACAACGTGTTATGACTCGGTTACAACGTGTTATGACTCGGCATAACATGTTATGACTCGTTACAACACGTTATGACTCGTTACAACATGTTATGACTGGGTAAAACACGTTATGACTCGGTTACAACACGTTATGACTCGGTAACAACACGTTATGACTGGTACAACATGTTATGACTCGGGTACAACATGTTATGACTCGGTTACAACATGTTATGACCGGGTAAACACGTATGACTGGTACAACATGTTACGACTGGTACAACACGTTATGACTGGTTAACAACACGTTATGACTGGTAAACATGTTGACTCGGTAACAACACGTTATGACTCTCGGGTACAACACGTTATGACTCCGGTTACAACATGTTATGACCTCGGTGTAAAACATGTTATGACCTCGGTTACAACATCGTTATGACTCAGGTGCAAACACGTTAGTGACTCGGTTACAACACATTATGACTCGGTTACAACACGTTATGACTGGGTAAAACACGCAGTGACTCCTGGGTTGAGCAACACGCTATGACTCGGGTAAAACACGTTATGACTCGGTTACAACATGTTATG
>NW_027036121.1:0-12788 GCF_034236695.1 Oncorhynchus nerka
ACAGGCCCGGGGGTGACAGGCCCCGGGGGGTGATTTTGGCATTGGCCAAATGCTGGTAGATGTTGGCATTGTCTGGTAGAATGTCTATCCTAACCAGCCACATTGGCAGGTGGTCACACAGAGAATTTGGGATCTTTAAATCAAATCCAAAGTGCAAAAAAACATGACAGGGGACATGATGACAGACAGAGTACAGTATACTGACCACAGGGGACATGATGACAGAGAGAGTACAGTATACTGACCACAGGGGACATGATGACAGGCAGAGTACAGTATACTGACCACAGGGGACATGATGACAGACAGAGTACAGTATACTGACCACAGGGGACATGATGACAGACAGAGTACAGTATACTGACCACAGGGGACATGATGACAGGCAGAGTACAGTATACTGACCACAGGGGACATGATGACAGGCAGAGTACAGTATACTGACCACAGGGGACATGATGACAGACAGAGTACAGTATACTGACCACAGGGGACATGATGACAGACAGAGTACAGTATACTGACCACAGGGGACATGACAGACAGAGTACAGTATACTGACCACAGGGGACATGATGACAGACAGAGTACAGTATACTGACCACAGGGGACATGATGACAGACAGAGTACAGTATACTGACCACAGGGGACATGACAGACAGAGTACAGTATACTGACCACAGGGGACATGATGACAGACAGAGTACAGTATACTGACCACAGGGGACATGATGACAGACAGAGTACAGTATACTGATCACAGGGGACATGATGACAGACAGAGTACAGTATACTGACCACAGGGGACATGATGACAGACAGTATACTGACCACAGGGGACATGATGACAGGCAGAGTACAGTATACTGACCACAGGGGACATGATGACAGACAGACAGTATACTGACCCCAGGGGACATGATGACAGACATTATACTGACCACAGGGGACATGATGACAGACAGAGTACAGTATACTGACCACAGGGGACATGATGACAGACAGGGGACAGTATACTGACCCCAGGGGACATGATGACAGACAGGGGACATGATGACAGACAGAGTACAGTATACTGACCACAGGGGACATGATGACAGGCAGAGTACAGTATACTGACCACAGGGGACATGATGACAGACAGAGTACTGACCACAGGGGACATGATGACAGACAGTATACTGACCACAGGGGACATGATGACAGACAAGAGGACAGTATACTGACCACAGGGGACATGATGACAGACAGTATACTGACCACAGGGGACATGATGACAGACAAGAGGACAGTATACTGACCACAGGGGACATGATGACAGGCAGAGTACAGTATACTGACCACAGGGGACATGATGACAGACAGTATACTGACCACAGGGGACATGATGACAGACAAGAGGACAGTATACTGACCACAGGGGACATGATGACAGACAGAGTACAGTACACTGACCACAGGGGACATGATGACAGACAGGGGACATGATGACAGACAGAGTACAGTATACTGACCACAGGGGACATGATGACAGACAGAGTACAGTATACTGACCCCAGGGGACATGATGACAGACAGTATACTGACCACAGGGGACATGATGACAGACAGGGGACATGATGACAGACAGAGTACAGTATACTGACCACAGGGGACATGATGACAGGCAGAGTACAGTATACTGACCACAGGGGACATGATGACAGACAGAGTACTGACCACAGGGACATGATGACAGAGACAGACAGTATACTGGACTCCCAGGGGACATGATGACAGACAGTATACTGACCACAGGGGACATGATGACAGACAAGAGGACAGTATACTGACCACAGGGGACATGATGACAGACAGTATACTGACCACAGGGGACATGATGACAGACAGAGTACAGTATACTGACCACAGGGGACATGATGACAGACAGAGTACAGTATACTGACCACAGGGGACATGATGACAGACAGACAGTATACTGACCCCAGGGGACATGATGACAGACAGTATACTGACCACAGGGGACATGATGACAGACAGAGTACTGACCACAGGGGACATGATGACAGACAGTATACTGACCACAGGGGACATGATGACAGACAAGAGGACAGTATACTGACCACAGGGGACATGATGACAGACAGTATACTGACCACAGGGGACATGATGACAGGCAGAGTACAGTATACTGACCACAGGGGACATGATGACAGACAGAGTACAGTATACTGACCACAGGGGACATGATGACAGACAGACAGTATACTGACCCCAGGGGACATGATGACAGACATTATACTGACCACAGGGGACATGATGACAGACAGAGTACAGTATACTGACCACAGGGGACATGATGACAGACAGGGGACAGTATACTGACCCCAGGGGACATGATGACAGGCAGAGTACAGTATACTGACCACAGGGGACATGATGACAGACAGAGTACTGACCACAGGGGACATGATGACAGACAGTATACTGACCACAGGGGACATGATGACAGACAAGAGGACAGTATACTGACCACAGGGGACATGATGACAGACAGTATACTGACCACAGGGGACATGATGACAGGCAGAGTACAGTATACTGACCACAGGGGACATGATGACAGACAGAGTACAGTATACTGACCCCAGGGGACATGATGACAGACAGAGTACAGTATACTGACCACAGGGGACATGATGACAGACAGAGTACAGTATACTGACCACAGGGGACATGATGACAGGCAGAGTACAGTATACTGACCCCAGGGGACATGATGACAGACAGTATACTGACCACAGGGGACATGATGACAGACAGAGTACAGTATACTGACCACAGGGGACATGATGACAGACAGGGGACAGTATACTGACCCCAGGGGACATGATGACAGACAGAGTACAGTATGCTGACCGCAGGGGACATGATGACAGACAGGGGACATGATGACAGACAGAGTACAGTATACTGACCGACAGAGACGGCTGCCACCACAGGGGACATGATGACAGACAGAGTGACTCCTCCTGCTATCACCAGGTTCCTCCTGTGGGGAGAGATGTCCTTCCCCTCATAGCGGTTATAGATCTAACAGACAGACAGAGGGGTTAGAGGTCAGAGGTTATAGACCAGACAAACGGACATACAGGGGTTAAAGGTCAGGGTGTTCATATAAAACAACTGTATTATTCTGTGTTCATATAAAACAACTGTATTATTCTGTCTGTGTTCATATAAACCCTGTTAGGGTCAGCTCACCTTCCTCATCTGATGACATTTACATTTAAGTCATTTAGCAGACGCTCTTATCCAGAGCGACTTACAAATTGGTGCATTCACCTTATGACATCCAGTGGAACAGCCACTTTACAATAGTGCATCTAGGTCTTTTAAGGGGGGGGGGGGGGGGGGTGAGAGGGATTACTTCATCCTATCCTAGGTATTCCTTAAAGAGGTGGTGTTTCAGGTGTCTCCGGAAGGTGGTGATTGACTCCGCTGTCCTGGCGTCAGTCTGCTGTGTGTTTAGGGTGACCTGTTAGGGTCAGATGACCTGTTAGGGTCAGCTCACCTTCCTCCCCACGTACACAGGGATGCCTATGATCATGGCGGGGACGGCGATGCCAGCGATCAGAGCGATGCCCACCGGAGCGCCCACCAGCGTGCCCAGCTGCCACAGGATCTTCTTCTTCCTGCTCCACGGCTTCCTGCCCCAGAAGGTACATCCTGACGGGCTGGGGGGGGACGGAGAGAGAGGATTTACAACCCAACCCTGACAGGCTGACCAGGGGACAGAGATGATAACAACCCAACCCTGACAGGCTGACCAGGGGACAGAGATGATAACAACCCAACCCTGACAGGCTGGACAGAGATGATAACAACCCAACCCTGACAGGCTGACCAGGGGACAGAGATGATAACAACCCAACCCTGACAGGCTGACCCAGGGGACAGAGATGATAACAACCCAACCCTGGCAGGCTGACCAGGGGAGAGATGATAACAACCCAACCCTGACAGGCTGACCAGGGGAGAGATGATAACAACCCAACCCTGACAGGCTGACCAGGGGACAGAGATGATAACAACCCAACCCTGACAGGCTGACCAGGGGACAGAGATGATAACAACCCAACCCTGACAGGCTGACCAGGGGACAGAGATGATTAACAACCCAACCCTGACAGGCTGGACAGAGATGATAACAACCCAACCCTGACAGGCTGACCAGGGGACAGAGATGATAACAACCCAACCCTGACAGGCTGACCAGGGGACAGAGATGATAACAACCCAACCCTGACAGGCTGACCAGGGGACAGAGATGATAACAACCCAACCCTGACAGGCTGACCAGGGGACAGAGATGATAACAACCCAACCCTGACAGGCTGACCAGGGGACAGAGATGATAACAACCCAACCCTGACAGGCTGACCAGGGGACAGAGATGATAACAACCCAACCCTGACAGGCTGGACAGAGATAATAACAACCCAACCCTGACAGGCTGACCAGGGGACAGAGATGATAACAACCCAACCCTGACAGGCTGACCAGGGGACAGAGATGATAACAACCCAACCCTGACAGGCTGACCAGGGGACAGAGATGATAACAACCCAACCCTGACAGGCTGACCAGGGGACAGAGATGATAACAACCCAACCCTGACAGGCTGGACAGAGATGATAACAACCCAACCCTGACAGGCTGGACAGAGATGATAACAACCCAACCCTGACAGGCTGGACAGAGATGATAACAACCCAACCCTGACAGGCTGACCAGGGGACAGAGATGATAACAACCCAACCCTGACAGGCTGACCAGGGGACAGAGATGATAACAACCCAACCCTGACAGGCTGACCAGGGGACAGAGATGATAACAACCCAACCCTGACAGGCTGACCAGGGGACAGAGATGATTTACAACCCAACCCTGGCAGGCTGACCAGGGGACAGAGATGATAACAACCCAACCCTGACAGGCTGACCAGGGGACAGAGATGATTAACAACCCAACCCTGGCAGGCTGACCAGGGGACAGAGATGATAACAACCCAACCCTGACAGGCTGACCAGGGGACAGAGATGATTAACAACCCAACCCTGACAGGCTGACCAGGGGACAGTCTAGGGCATATAGCCTAGCAGAACTCTGGCTATTCAGAGGCAGAACACTGTGGTTAGTGTATAGATAGTGATGTACTCCTCCCTGAGTGTTGACACACTCCTCACCCCTCTCTGCCTCTCACCTCAGGTAGTGCAGGTCAGAGATCTCCTTCATGCAGAGCCAGCAGAACTCACAGCCGCACACGGCGCAGGTCATGTGGTTGCAGCTGCCGTCGTTCATCTTGATGATGTAAGCCGCGCAGCGCGGACACGGCTTGATGTCATCGGCTGGGGACGAAGGAATAGAAACGCAGTGTTAGTTGTTAAAACAGAAACAGTGGACATACACCCTCTTCTTCATCTAGAACATTCCCAACCTACCTACTTCTATTGCCAGAGGCAGTATTCCCGGTTCTCGTCTGGCCGCACCTCCCCTTTAAACCCCAGACAGCACATACACCCTCTTCTTCATCTAGAACATTCCCAACCTACCTACTTCTATTGCCAGAGGCAGTATTCCCGGTTCTCATCTGGCCACACCTCCCCTTAAACCCCAGACAGCACATACACCCTCTTCTTCATCTAGAACATTCCCAACCTACCTACTTCTATTGCCAGAGGCAGTATTCCTGGTTCTCATCTGGCCACACCTCCCCTTTAAACCCCAGACAGCACATACACCCTCTTCTTCATCTAGAACATTCCCAACCTACCTACTTCTATTGCCAGAGGCAGTATTCCCGGTTCTCATCTGGCCACACCTCCCCTTAAACCCCAGACAGCACATACACCCTCTTCTTCTTCTAGAACATTCCCAACCTACCTACTTCTATTGCCAGAGGCAGTATTCCCGGTTCTCATCTGGCCACACCGCCCCTTTAAACCCCAGACAGCACATACACCCTCTTCTTCATCTAGAACATTCCCAACCTACCTACTTCTATTGCCAGAGGCAGTATTCCCGGTTCTCGTCTGGCCGCACCTCCCCTTTAAACCCCAGACAGCACATACACCCTCTTCTTCATCTAGAACATTCCCAACCTACCTACTTCTATTGCCAGAGGCAGTATTCCCGGTTCTCATCTGGCCACACCTCCCCTTTAAACCCCAGACAGCACATACACCCTCTTCTTCTTCTAGAACATTCCCAACCTACCTACTTCTATTGCCAGAGGCAGTATTCCCGGTTCTCATCTGGCCACACCTCCCCTTTAAACCCCAGACAGCACATACACCCTCTTCTTCATCTAGAACATTCCCAACCTACCTACTTCTATTGCCAGAGGCAGTATTCCCGGTTCTCATCTGGCCACACCGCCCCTTTAAACCCCAGACAGCACATACACCCTCTTCTTCATCTAGAACATTCCCAACCTACCTAATTCTATTGCCAGAGGCAGTATTCCCGGTTCTCGTCTGGCCGCACCTCCTTTAAACCCCAGACAGCACATACACCCTCTTCTTCATCTAGAACATTCCTCAACCTATCTACTTTCACAGAGGTATTCTGTTCTCATCTGGGCTACACCTCCCTTTAAACCCTAGACAGCACATACACACTCTTCTTCTTCTTAGAACATTCCCAACCTACCTACTTTCTATTGCCAGAGGCAGTATTCCCCTGGTTCCCTATCTGGCCACACCTCCCCTTTAAACCCCAGACAGCACATACACACTCTTCTTTCTTCTAGAACATTCCCAACCTACCTACTTCTATTGCCAGAGGCAGTATTCCGATTCTCATCTGCCACACAAGGAGCTCGGGTGGTAAAGGAGGGAAGGAAAGGACTATGTCTCTATTTTAGGATAACAAATGTGAAAACGTCAAGGGGTCTGAATTCTTTCTGAATGAATGTATCCCAGTTGAAAACCTTTTGTTTGTTCTTCTGGACATATAAGACTGTTCCATAAAACCTAAATATATATATATTTTTTAATTTTACCTTTATTTAACCAGGCAAGTCAGTTAAGAACAAATTCTTATTTACAATGACGGCCTAGGAACAGTGGGTTAACTGTCTGTTCAGGGGCAGAACGACAGATTGTCAGCTCGGGGGTTCGTCAGCTCGGGGGTTTGAACTCGCAACCTTCCGGTTACTAGTCCAACGCTCTAACCACTAGGCTACCCTGCCACCTCTACACTCTAACCACTAGGCTACCCTGCCCCCTCTACCCTCTAACCACTAGGCTACCCTGCCACCTCTACCCTCTAACCACTAGGCTACCCTGCCCCCTCTACACTCTAACCACTAGGCTACCCTGCCGCCTCTACACTCTAACCACTAGGCTACCTGCCCCTATATTATATAATAATATAATATAAAATAATTTCACCAGCGTCTTATTTCACAGGGCTTCATTCCATGTTTCCTTCCACAGGAGACAGGAGAGATAGAAACGTCCTCTCACTGTCAACTACCTTTATTTTCAGCAAACTTAACATGTGTAAATATTTGTACAGGCCCTTCTCCACAGATTGCTCAGTTTGGCTGTGCGGCCAGCTCTAGTCTTGGTGGTTCCAAACTTCTTCCATTTAAGAATGATGGAGGCCATTTTGTTCTTGGGGACCTTCAAGGCTGCAGAATGATGGAGGCCATTTTGTTCTTGGGGACCTTCAAGGCTGCAGAATGATGAAGGCCACTGTGTTCTTGGGGACCTTCAAGGCTGCAGAATGATGAAGGCCACTGTGTTCTTGGGGACCTTCAAGGCTGCAGAATGATGAAGGCCACTGTGTTCTTGGGGACCTTCAAGGCTGCAGAATGATGGGAGGCCACTGTGTTCTTGGGGACCTTCAAGGCTGCAGAATGATGGAGGTCACTGTGTTCTTGGGGACCTTCAAGGCTGCAGAATGATGGAGGCCACTGTGTTCTTGGGGACCTTCAAGGCTGCAGAATGATGGAGGTCACTGTGTTCTTGGGGACCTTCAAGGCTGCAGAATGATGGAGGCCACTGTGTTCTTGGGGACCTTCAAGGCTGCAGAATGATGGAGGCCACTGTGTTCTTGGGGACCTTCAAGGCTGCAGAATGATGAAGGCCACTGTGTTCTTGGGGACCTTCAAGGCTGCAGAATGATGGAGGTCACTGTGTTCTTAGGGACCTTCAATGCTGCAGAAATGTTTTGGTACCCTTCCCCAGATCTGTGCCTCGAACACAATCCTGTCTCGGAGCTCACGGACAATTCCTTGACCTCATGGCTTGGTTTTGCTCTGACCTGCACTGTCAACTGTGGGACCTTAAATAAGGTATTTCTGTTTTTTAATTTTTTAATACATTTGCTAACATTTCTAAAAACCTGTTTTGCTTTGTCATGAAGTATTGTGTGTAGATTGACGAGGGGGGAAAAAACTAATTTAATCCATTTTAGAGCACTTTTTGCCAGTCCTGTCTGGTCCAGCGACGGTGGGTTTGTGCCCATAGGTGATGTCTGGTGAGGACCAGGCCTCCAAGCTCTCAGTCCAGCCTCTCTCAGCCTATTGAGGACCTGCCTTACAACAGGCCTACAAGCCCTCAGTCCAGCCTCTCTCAGCCTATTGAGGACCTGCCTTACAACAAGGCCTACAAGCCCTCAGTCCAGCCTCTCTCAGCCTATTGAGGACCTGCCTTACAACAGGCCTTACAAGCCCTCAGTCCAGCCTCTCTCAGCCTATTGAGGACCTGCCTTACAACAGGCCTACAAGCCCTCCGTCCAGCCTCTCTCAGCCTATTGAGGACCTGCCTTACAACAGGCCTACAAGCCCTCAGTCCAGCCTCTCTCAGCCTATTGAGGACCTGCCTTACAACAGGCCTACAAGCCCTCAGTCCAGCCTCTCTCAGCCTATTGAGGACCTGCCTTACAACAGGCCTACAAGCCCTCAGTCCAGCCTCTCTCAGCCTATTGCAGACATTCTGAGCACTGATGGAGGGATTGTGCGTTCCTGGTGTAACTCGGGCAGTTGTTATTGCCATCCTGTCCCTGTCCCACAGGTGTGATGTTCGGATGTACCGATCCTGTGCAGGTGTTGTTACGCGTGGTCTGCCAATGCGAGGACGATCAGCTGTCCGTCCTGTCTCCCTGAAGCGCTGTCTTTGGCGTCTCACAGTACGGACATTGCAATTTATTGCCCTGGCCACATCTGCAGTCCTCATGCCTCCTTGCAGCCTAAGGCACGTTCATGGGCATCTTTCTTCTGGTGTTTCTCTTAATGTAATGGCATGAAACAAATGGCTGATTATTATCAATGACTTCAGATGTAACAAGTTGTCCAGTACAGGAAATCCTGTACCCTAGTTTCTAGAAAGACCCAGAGACATCCGTGTCCAGAAGACACCTGCACCAGGTGAGTCAAGTCCCCTTGTAGAACCCTCCCAGTGGTAAATGTGTCCAGAAGACACCTGCACCAGGTGAGTCAAGTCCCCTTGTAGAACCCTCCCAGTGGTAGATCAGTGTCCAGAAGACACCTGCACCAGGTGAGTCAGGTCCCCTTGTAGAACCCTCCCAGTGGTAAATCAGTGTCCAGAAGACACCTGCACCAGGTGAGTCAGGTCCCCTTGTAGAACCCTCCCAGTGGTAAATCAGTGTCCAGAAGACACCTGCACCAGGTGAGTCAGGTCCCCTGTAGAACCCTCCCAGTGGTAAATCAGTGTCCAGAAGACACCTGCACCAGGTGAGTCAGGTCCCCTTGTAGAACCCTCCCAGTGGTAAATCAGTGTCCAGAAGACACCTGCACCAGGTGAGTCAGGTCCCCTTGTAGAACCCTCCCAGTGGTAAATCAGTGTCCAGAAGACACCTGCACCAGGTGAGTCAGGTCCCCTTGTAGAACCCTCCCAGTGGTAAATCAGTGTCCAGAAGACACCTGCACCAGGTGAGTCAGGTCCCCTTGTAGAACCCTCCCAGTGGTAGATCAGTGTCCAGAAGACACCTGCACCAGGTGAGTCAGGTCCCCTTGTAGAACCCTCCCAGTGGTAGATCAGTGTCCAGAAGACACCTACACCAGGTGAGTCAGGTCCCCTTGTAGAACCCTCCCAGTGGTAGATCAGTGTCCAGAAGACACCTGCACCAGGTGAGTCAGGTCCCCTTGTAGAACCCTCCCAGTGGTAAATCATCAGTGTCCAGAAGACACCTGCACCAGGTGAGTCAGGTCCCCTTGTAGAACCCTCCCAGTGGTAGATCAGTGTCCAGAAGACACCTGCACCAGGTGAGTCAGGTCCCCTTGTAGAACCCTCCCAGTGGTAGATCAGTGTCCAGAAGACACCTGCACCAGGTGAGTCAGGTCCCCTTGTAGAACCCTCCCAGTGGTAAATCAGTGTCCAGAAGACACCTGCACCAGGTGAGTCAGGTCCCCTTGTAGAACCCTCCCAGTGGTAGATCATCAGTGTCCAGAAGACACCTGCACCAGGTGAGTCAGGTCCCCTTGTAGAACCCTCCCAGTGGTAGATCAGTGTCCAGAAGACACCTGCACCAGGTGAGTCAGGTCCCCTTGTAGAACCCTCCTAGTGGTAAATCAGTGTCCAGAAGATACCTGCACCAGGTGAGTCAGGTCCCCTTGTAGAACCCTCCTAGTGGTAAATCAGTGTCCAGAAGACACCTGCACCAGGTGAGTCAGGTCCCCTTGTAGAACCCTCCCAGTGGTAAATCAGTGTCCAGAAGACACCTGCACCAGGTGAGTCACCTTGTAGAAGGTGTAAATCAGAAGACACCTCAGGTGGTCCCCATCCATTGACTGGTCCACAATGTTTACTCTATATTGTTCCAATCATTTGTTCCTAACAAGAAATCTGACGCCACCTGAAGCTTTAGGGACTCTCATATGAACGTTGTGTCCAAACCAAGAATCACCATCCAAGTCAACAGTGGTTTCATTCAAATAAATAAAGTCTGGGTTTAAGGCCTGGGTTTAAGGCCTGGGTTTACGGCCTGGGTTTAAGGCCAGGGTTTAAGGCCAGGGTTTAAGGCCTGGGTTTACGGCCTGGGTTTACGGCCTGGGTTTACGGCCTGGGTTTACGGCCTGGGTTTACGGCCTGGGGTTAAGGCCTGGGTTTAAGGCTTGGGGTTAAGGCCTGGGTTTAAGGCTTGGGGTTAAGGCCTGAGTTTAAGGCCTGTGTTTAAGGCTTGGGGTTAAGGCCTGGGTTTAAGCCTTGCAGTAGTAATGTTGTTGGTTTGTGGTCGTCCATCCATTAACGTTCCTGTGAATTCAAGAAACTTACGGACTGACTGGGCAGATGGTTCCCAGCCTGCAGGTCCAGCTTCCCGGGCCCCCTGTGTTCGTCCCTCGGGATCAGGAGGTCCATCTTCCCCGGGCCCTGTGTTCGCCCCTCGTGATCAGCAGGTCCAGCTTCCCCGGCCCCCTGTGTTCGCCCCTCGGGATCAGGAGGTCCAGCTTCCCCGGGATCCCCTCGGGATCAGGAGGTCCAGCTTCCCCGGCCCCTGTATTCGCCCCTCGGGATCAGGAGGTCCAGCTTCCCCGCCCCCTGTGTTCGCCCCTCGGGATCAGGAGGTCCAGCTTCCCCGGCCCCTGTATTCGCCCCTCGGGATCAGGAGGTCCAGCTTCCCCGGCCCCCTGTGTTCGCCCCTCGGGATCAGGAGGTCCAGCTTCCCCGGGATCCCCTCGGGATCAGGAGGTCCAGCTTCCCCGGCCCCTGTATTCGCCCCTCGGGATCAGGAGGTCCAGCTTCCCCGCCCCCTGTGTTCGCCCCTCGGGATCAGGAGGTCCAGCTTCCCCGGCCCCTGTATTCGCCCGCCTCGGGATCAGGGAGGTCCAGCTTCCCCGCCCCTGTGTTCGCCCCTCGGAATCAGGAGGTCCAGCTTCCCGGGATCCCTCGGGATCAGGAGGTCCAGCTTCCCGGCCCCTGTATTCGCCCCTCGGGATGAGGAGGTCCAGCCACCCCGGCCCCCTGTGTTCGCCCCTCGGGATCAGGAGGTCCCAGCTTCCCCGGGATCCCCTCGGGATCAGGAGGTCCAGCTTCCCCGGGATCCCCTCGGGATCAGGAGGTCCAGCTTCCCCGGCCCCCTGTGTTCGCCCCTCGGAATCAGGAGGTCCAGCTTCCCCGCCCCCTGTGTTTGCCCCTCGGGATCAGGAGGTCCAGCTTCCCCGGCCCCCTGTGTTCGCCCCTCGGGATCAGGAGGTCCAGCTTCCCCGGGATCCCCTCGGGATGAGGAGGTCCAGCCACCCCGGCCCCCTGTGTTCGCCCCTCGGGATCAGGAGGTCCCAGCTTCCCGGGATCTCGGGATCAGGAGGTCCAGCTTCCCCGGCGGGATCAGGAGGTCCAGCTTCCCCGGCCCCCTGTGTTCGCCCCTCGGGATCAGGAGGTCCAGCTTCCCCGGGATCCCCTCGGGATCAGGAGGTCCAGCTTCCCCGCCCCCTGTGTTCGCCCCTCGGGATCAGGAGGTCCAGCTTCCCCGGCCCCCTGTGTTCGCCCCTCGGGATCAGGAGACCGGTGAATCATCCTTCCATTCCCTGAAACATAGACATCTCTCCCAGTCGGGATCTCTGGTAGGAGAGCGGTTCCATTCCCCGAAATGTAGAAATCTCTCCCAGCCAGGATCTCTGGTAGGAGAGAGGTTCTGAAGTGGCTTTATGACTCAATCTGTGTGGGACTCTCTCAAAATGTTTGGTTGCTCTTCAGATGTTGCTTCAGCTGGGAGGACATCCACTTTATCGTCGACCGCCCCTGAAATGTAACCTTCA